>NC_092045.1:63380492-63536568 GCF_003086295.3 Arachis hypogaea
GTTGGCCCATCCTTCATTCCTCATCGTTAGCTTCCACGTTAACCAAGTTAACGGGAAGTTAACGTGGCTCTTGGGGGTTGTGTGGTTGCTTCAACGTTAGTGACAATGTTGAGTGTCACTAACATTGTCGACAACTCTTCATCTCTTACGTTAGCTCCCACGTTAACCAAGTTAACATGGGAGTTAACGTGGTACTTTGCACCTTAGGCCAACGTTAGTGACAATGTTGAGTGTCACTAACGTTGGCTTCTCTTCCCCCTTTAACGTTAGAGGCCACGTAAACTAGGTTAATGTGGCTCCTAACGTGGCCATTTGTGAGCAATTGCCAACGTTAGTGACAATGTTAAGTGTCACTAACGTTGGCTCAACTTCTCTTCTCCACGTTAGAGTTCACGTTAACTTAGTTAACGTGACTCCTTAACGTGGCATTGATGGCTTTTGAGAGTGTTATTGGCAATCACTTTTCTCCTTAGCCTTGCAAGTTACTCCCATTCTTTGCTTCCTTTGTCCTGAAATCAAGCAATAAAGTGCATCAAAGTTCTAATCCAAGTCATGGGGGATGCAATATCAATTTTGTCATTAAAATCATGCAAAATCCTCATGAAATCATGTAAAATGCACAATGCATGCTTGAATCAGGATGTAAATGATTTTCTACCCAAAACTAGCTTATTTCCTAAGAAAATGCAATGAAACTACCTAAAAACAGTAACGAAAAGGTCAGTGAAACTGGCCAAAATGCCCTGGCATCAACGGTCCAAAAACTTGATGGTGTTTTTGCGGAAAATGAATTTCAACACACAAATCTAACCGCAAGTGTACCGGGTCGCATCAAGTAGTAATAACTCACAAGAGTGAGGTCAATCCCACAGGGATTGATGGATCAAGCAACTTAGTGGGTGATTAGTTTAGTCAAGCTAACATTGAGTGAAATTGGATGAAATGTAGCCAACAGAAAGTAAAATAGAAGGAAAATTAAGTGTAGAAAGTAAAATTATAGAAACTTAAGTGCAAGAAAGTAAAATAGCTGAACTTAAATTGCAAAAAAAGTAAATTGCATGAGAAGTAGATGGGCTGGTGATGGAATTAAAGAAAGCAATGAAGCAAGTAATCAAAGAGATCTTGAGAATAAGTGACAGGGAAATTAAAGTGCAGAAGTAAATTGGGACTGGGATTCAAAGTTAAACAAGAAAATTTAGGATGCATTCAATCAGAGAAGTAGTAGATGGAATAAAATGTAGCAGATCTAAGCAGCAAAGCAAAATTGCTTCAAGAAGCAAACAGCAGATGAACCAAACTTAAATTGTAGACTCTCACCAAAGAGTAAAGATCTCAGGGGTCAAGAGACTAGAAACAAATCTAGATCTCAATTCCTTCCTTGATCCAACAGCAAACAAATTGAAGAAGAAATGAAGATGGAAGCAGTAAAGGAAAACTCAGATTTCAACTTTCAATTCTTAGAAATTATGCAGAAGCAGGACAAAAGAAATTGTAGATCAGAGTGAAACAGAATTCCTTCAATTCTCAATCCACAATTCAAAATCAAAAGGAAAACTAAAGAGAGAGCTATCTACTACTAGTCCTAATGCTCCCTAGTAGAGCTAGCCTACCAATGCTCTCTATTAGAGCCAACCCCCTAACAAAGATGAAAATGGTGCCTTATATAGGCTTTACAAAGTGAAAATGAAAATGAAATTAAAACAAATTACCATTAAAATGAAAATCCTAATCTAATTGATCCATGTGCCTTTGAGTGATGATGTGGGCTTGCTTGCTTTAGATTTGAGGAGAAATGGGTTTGCTTGGCTTGATTCAATTTGGTGATGAATTGAATTTAAATGAATTTTGTTGAATTTGGCCCATGAGTGACAATTTGCTTCCAGAGGATGCTCACTCAAATGGGAGCAGAGATTGAGGCTTAGTGTGGGGATCCTTGTTGCATGCCTTGCTGGAGAAGCTCAGGGGAATGCTCTGCTCACATTGAGCTGAGCATTGAGGCATGCGCATCTTACTCCTGGCCGCGTCAAGTATTCCGTGCAAGAGACCTCAGCCTCAAGGATCCCCACACTAAGCCTCAATGCTCTGCTCCCCATTTGAGCTGAGCATCCTCCTGGAAGCAAATTGTCACTCATGGGCCAAAATTCAACCAAAATTCCATTTAAATTCAATTCATCACCAAATTGAATCAAGGCCAAGCAAACCCATTTCTCCTCAATCTAAAGCAAGCAAAGCCCACATCATCACTCAAAGGCACATGATCAATTAGATTAGGATTTTCATTTAATGGTAATTTGTTTTAATTTCATTTCATTTTCACTTTGTAAAGCCTATATAAGGCACCATTTTCATCTTTGTTAGGGGTTGGCTCTAATAGAGAGCATTGTAGGCTAGCTCTACTAGGGAGCATTAGGACTAGTAGTAGATAGCTCTCTCTTTTAGTTTTCCTTTTTGATTTGAATTGTGGATTGAGAATTGAAGGAATTCTGTTTCACTCTTGATCTACAATTTCTTTTGTCCTGCTTCTGCATAATTTCTAAGAATTGAAAGTTGAAATCTAGTTTTCCTTTACTGCTTCCATCTTCATTTCTTCTTCAATTTTTGCTGTTGGATCAGAAGGAATTGAGATCTAGATTTGTTTTCTAGTCTCTTGACCCTGAGATCTTTACTCTTTGTAGAGTCTACAATTTAAGTTTTCATCTGCTGTTTGCTTCTGAACAATTTGCTTTGCTGCTTAGATCTGCTACATTTTATTCCATCTACTACTTCTCTGATTGATGCATCTAATTTTTGTTTAACTTTGAATCCCGCTCCCAATTTACTTTCCTGCACTTTAATTTCCCTTCACTTTTCTCAAGATCTTTGATTACTTGCTTCATTGCTTTCTTTAATTCATCACCCAGCCCCATCTACTTCTCATGCATTACTTTTTTTGCAATAAGTTTCAGCTATTTACTTTCTTGCACTTTAAGTTCTATAATTTTACTTTCTACCTTAATTTTCTTCTATTTTACTTTCTGTTGCTACATTCATCCAATTTCACTTCAATGTTAGCTTGACTAAACTATCACCCACTAAAGTTGCTTGATCCATCAATCCCTGTGGATTGACCTCACTCTTGTGAGTATTACTACTTGATGCGACCCGTACACTTGCCGTTAATTTGTGTGTTGAAATTCATTTTCCGCAAAACACCATCAATTTTGGCACCGTGATGCCAGGGCATTTTGGCCAGTTTCACTGACCTTTTCGTTACTGTTTTTAGGTAGTTTCATTGCATTTTCTTAGGAATAAGCTAGTTTTGGGTAGAAAATCATTTACATCCTGATTCAAGCATGCATTGTGCATTTTACATGATTCATGAGGATTTTGCATGATTTTAATGACAAATTGATATTGCATCCCCCATGACTTGGATTAGAACTTTGATGCACTTTATTGCTTGATTTCAGGACAAAGGAAGCAAAGAATGGGAGTAACTTGCAAGGCTAAGGAGAAAAGTGATTGCCAATAACACTCTCAAAAGCCATCAATGCCACGTTAAGGAGTCACGTTAACTAAGTTAACGTGAACTCTAACGTGGAGAAGAGAAGTTGAGCCAACGTTAGTGACACTTAACATTGTCACTAACGTTGGCAATTGCTCACAAATGGCCACGTTAGGAGCCACATTAACCTAGTTTACGTGGCCTCTAACGTTAAAGGGGGAAGAGAAGCCAACGTTAGTGACACTCAACATTGTCACTAACGTTGGCCTAAGGTGCAAAGTACCACGTTAACTCCCATGTTAACTTGGTTAACGTGGGAGCTAACGTAAGAGATGAAGAGTTGTCGACAATGTTAGTGACACTCAACATTGTCACTAACGTTGAAGCAACCACACAACCCCCAAGAGCCACGTTAACTTCCCCGTTAACTTGGTTAACGTGGAAGCTAACGATGAGGAATGAAGGATGGGCAACGTTAGTGACACTCAACATTGTCACTAACGTTGGGATGGCTAAGAGTGGCCACGTTAGAAGCCACGTTAACCTAGTTAATGTGGACTCTAACGTGTGACCTATGGGCACATTGGAACGTTAGTGACAATGTTGAGTGTCACTAACATTCTTGAAGGTTGGCAAAAGCCACATTAGAAGCCACGTTAACTTAGTTAACGTGGGCTTTAACATGAAGCAAGAAGGGCACACTAGAACGTTAGTGACAATGTGAGTGTCACTAACATTCTCGAAGGTTGGCAAAAGCCACGTTAGAAGCCACGTTAACCTAGTTAACGTGGACTTTAACGTGAGGCTAAGGGGTGCATTGGAACGTTAGTGACAATGTTAATTGTCACTAACGTTCTCAAACTTATACTTTCGCTAAATGTTAAACACCCCTGACGTCTTGAGCTAAAGTCTCTACCACTTCACACTTTCTCTCTGCAAGTAAAGCCAAGCCCAAATGAAGAAAGGAACTACTTCAAACTTAAGACCAAAAGGCCCAAGACTTGAAGAGCCAACTAGAAGCTGAGAAGAATAGTATATATAGGAGTAGCTTTGAATTGTTTAGGGGACGGACGGAGAGCTAGGAAATAGAACTACTCTTTGTATTTTACTTTCTCTGCACTTCTAGCTTTATCATGTATTCTCCATCTTTGATTTTAATTTCTAGAGCTATGAACAACTAAACCCCTTTCATTGGGTTAGGAGCTCTGTTGTAATTTGATGGATCAATACTAGTTTTCATTATTCTTCTTCTATCTTTCCTCTTGATTTTACTTGAAAGCTTTCAATCTTCATCCAATTGGATAGTTATCTTGGAAAAGAAGCTATTCAAACTTGGATCTCTTCGGAAGCTTGAAAGAGGAGTGAAGAGATCAGCTATAAATGCTTTCTCATGCTGGACCACATTGGGTGTGGATGGGTATGTGGCTATAACCCTCTCAACACTTGATTTGGGAAATGCATGTGGTATAATCAGTGACCATACTTCATCTCTTCTCATGAGCAATTGACCAAGGAATTGGCTATTGATCAAGATTTGAGAGATTGAACCACAAGAAATTGTTGTTCAATCACTTAAGATTGCCAAGGAGATCAATGAGTGCATTGATTGAGGAAGAGATGAGAATGAAATTGATCCAGAGAATGCAACATCTCCTGAGCCTAATGAACTCCCCATTTCTGATCTTACCCATTCTCTTTAATTTCTGCAATTTACTTTTATGAGCAATTCCCCATTCCCAATTACAATTCTGCAATTTACTTTCAGTCATTTACTTTCCTGCCATTTTATTTTCTGCAAGTATCAACTCTCTTCATGGATTCGCTCAACTAGAACATTCCT
Source organism: Arachis hypogaea (assembly GCF_003086295.3). NCBI lineage: Eukaryota > Viridiplantae > Streptophyta > Magnoliopsida > Fabales > Fabaceae > Arachis > Arachis hypogaea. The sequence goes on from NC_092045.1 coordinate 63,385,817, forward strand.
CTAATTAAAGTTGCTTGATCAATCAATCCCTGTGGGATTCGACCTCACTTTATTGTGAGTTTTTACTTGACGACAAATTCGGTACACTTGCCAAATGGAGATTTATTGAGAGACAAGTTTTCCCCCGATCAAGATTATGGCGCCGTTGCCGGGGATTGATTGTGCATCGACAATGATTACATTAGAGGATCACTAGATTGAGCATTTTTGTTTTGTTTGATTTAATTTTCTATTTGAGTAATTTGTTTTCTGTCTTAGTTAATTTCTCCCCTCCCCTGTTTCTTAGTTTTTCTTTGTTATTTACAATTCAGTTCACTAACCCCACTAACTGTTTGATATAATGTATCACTGACACTAACAGTAATCCTAACAAAATACTCTCTGCATTTCTTTTCTTTGCTTGTACTCTGTTGGTTGTATGACAGGGAGAAGAGGCGGGGCTTCAACTTCCTTTGATTCTGAACTTGAGAGAACCTTCTTGAGATTAAGAAGGGAGGCAAAAGAAAAACATGTGGTTGGTGCTGAAGAAGAGGAGGAACACTTTGAAGAATACTTTGAAACAACCATGGAAGACCATCGTGAGGAAGAGGTTCACAACCATGGTGGAGGAGGTAGAGCAAATCCTGGTGGGGAGGATAGAAGAGTCTTGGGCTCTTATATCAACCCAAACCCAGGGAACTGCGGAAGTAGCATCCAAAAGCCAGCCATCCATGCCAACAATTTCGAGCTAAAACCTCAGCTTATCACTCTTGTGCAGAATAATTGCTCATTTAGAGGAGGTGCTCATGAAGATCCAAATCAACACTTGACCATCTTCTTGAGGATTTGTGACACAGTGAAGTCCAATAGAGTCCACCAGGATGTCTATAGGCTGCTCTTGTTCCCTTTCTCCCTCAGGACAAGGCATTCAAATGGCTCGAATCCTTCCCAAAGAAAGCCTGACAACTTAGGAGGAGGTAGTGAATAAGTTTTTGGCAAGGTTTTACCCCGCCCAAAGGATCAATAGCTGAGAACTGAAGTACAGACGTTCAGACAACAAGATGGGGAGATACTTTATGAAGCTTGGGAAAGGTTCAAAGACCTAACAAGAAGGTGTCCACCAAATATGTTTAATGAATGGGTGCAGTTGCATATCTTCTATGAAGGCTTGTCATATGAATCAAAGAAGGCAGTAGATCATTCCTCTGGAGGATCCTTGAACAAGAAGAAGACCATTGAAGAAGCCATATATGTCATTAAAACTGTAGTTGAGAACGACTACTTCTATGCTTCCGAAAGAGGAACACTAGAGGGGTAATAGAGCTAAACAATGTAGATGCTCTGCTGGCTCAAAACAAGCTCATCACCAAGCAGCTAGCTGACCTCACCAAGAAGATGGAAAGAAGTCAAGTAGCAGCAATCACCACCTTATCAACAACCCAAGAAGAAGTTGAAGAAAAGGACCTTGAGCAAGCCAACTACATTGGGAATTCACCTAGACAGAACCATGATCTATACTCCAAGACATACAACTCTGGATGGAGGAACCACCCAAACTTTGGGTGGAGAATCAGCAAGAGCAAAGCCAAGACCAGAGACGATACAACTCCAACAACAATGCAGCTCATCAACAATTCACACAGAGGACATATCAACACCCCCACATCAACACATCTCATCCATCTACTCCTAATCCCAACCTACCATCATTTGATGATAGAATCTCAAAGATAGAAACCCTCCTTAAAAGCATATGCAAAGACATTCAAGACAATAAGGTGTTCAAAGAGGAGGTGCGAGCCAGTATGAAGAATCGGGAGAAGCAATCAAGAAGCTGGAATTCCAAGTGGGATATTTATCTGAGAAGATTCCCAGACCCACTGATAGCTTTCCAAGTGACACGGAGAAGAATTCGAGAGGTGAAACGAAGAAAGTAAGATGGGAGGATTGCAACATAGTCACTACAAATGATAAGGAGACTGAAGACAAGCCAAGCAATCTGACAGAATAACCTGAAGATACCTTAGTAGAGAAGGAGAAGAAAGACCATCAAGGACCAGAAATCTCACAACAGGAGCTGCTGAAACTATATGCACCATTTCCCCAACTGTTAAGGGTGCTGTGGGAAAGAGAATATACTCAAGGTTCTTGGACTTGTTTGCATCCTTGAATGTGAACATACTATTCATCAAGGCCATTCAGCAAATGCCAGCATTCATCAAATATATGAAGGAACTTCTTCCCAGGAAGAGTTCACTCAAAGGGGGCCAGACTATAGTGATGAACAAAGAATGTAGTGCTCTGATTCAACCTGAGCTACCTACAAAAAGAAGAGACCCAGGGAGTTTTCACATCCCTTGTGCCATAGGGGAGACACTTTTTGATAGAGCACTTTGCGATTTAGGAGCAAACATCAACTTAATGCCCCTATCCCTGGTGAAAAGGATGCAGATCAATGAGATACTACCTAGATGTAGTCAAAAGGTTGGCCGACAAGACTCAAAAGCAAGCAATAGGAGTGGTGGAAAATGTGTTGCTCAAAGTTAGAAAATACTTTCTCCCAACAGACTTGTCATCCTGGACATGGAAGAGAGTCACCTGCACCCAATCATACTGGGAAGACCATTTCTCGCTACTGCTAGAGCACTCATAGATGTGGAGAAAGGGGAGCTAATACTGAGAATCCATGATGAGAAACTCAGCTTTAATGTCTTCAAAGAAGAAGACCAAGAGTACAAGGAATCAAGCAAACATCATGATGAGCTGTTAAAGGAAGAAGCAAGCACTGAAGCACAGCCAGCTCATCCTGAGATTCACTGGGTTGATGGACAAGGCAAACAGCAAGTGCCACAGGTCAAGGAAAAATTGGAAGAACCTAAGCCACCAGAGGCTTGTGAGGACATGAACAAAAGCTCATCAAAAAAGGAGGTCACTGATGAGCGGATAATTTGTACGCTTTTTGGCATTGTTTTTAGTATGTTTTTAGTATGATCTAGTTAGTTTTTAGTATATTTTTATTAGTTTTTAGTTAAAATTCACTTTCTGGACTTTACTATGAGTTTGTGTGTTTTTCTATGATTTCAGGTATTTTCTGGCTGAAATTGAGGGACCTGAGCAAAAATCTGATTCAGAGACTAAAAAGGACTGCAGATGCTGTTGGATTCTGACCTCCCTGCACTCGAAGTGGATTTTCTGGAGCTACAGAAGCCCAATTGGCGGGCTCTTAACGGAGTTGGAAAGTAGACATCCTGGGCTTTCCAGAAATATATGATAGTCCATACTTTGCCCAAGAATTGATGGCCCAAACTGGCGTTCAAAGTCACCATCAGAATTCCCAGCGTTAAACGCCGGAACTGGCACAAGGATGGGAGTTAAACGCCCAAACTGGCATAAAAGCTGGCGTTTAACTCCAAGAAGAGTCTCTATATGAAAATGCTTCAATGCTCAGCCCAAGCACACACCAAGTGGGCCCGGAGGTGGATTTTTATGTCATTTACTCATCTCTGTAAACCCTAGGCTACTAGTTCTCTATAAGTAGGACCTTTTACTATTGTATTTTCATCTTTTGATCATGTTTTTATGATTGAACCCTCTTTGGGAGGCTGGCCATTCGGCCATGCCTAGACCTTGTTCTTATGTATTTTCAACGGTGGAGTTTCTACACACCATAGATTAAGGTGTGGAGCTCTGCTGTACCTCGAGTATTAATGCAATTACTATTGTTCTGCTATTCAATTCCGCTTGTTCTTGTTCTAAGATATCACTTGTTCTTCAACTTGATGAATGTGATGATCCGTGACACTCATCATCATTCTCACCTATGAACATGTGCCTGACAACCACCTCCGTTCTACCTTAGATTGGGTGGATATCTCTTGGATTCTTTAACCGGAATCTTCGTGGTATAAGCTAGAACTGATGGCGGCATTCAAGAGAATCCGGAAGGTCTAAACCTTGTCTGTGGTATTCTGAGTAGGATTCAATGATTGAATGACTGTGACAAGCTTTAAATTCCTAAAGGCTGGGCGTTAGTGACAGACGCAAAAGAATCACTGGATTCTATTCCAACCTGATTGAGAACCGACAGATGATTAGCCGTGCCGTGACAGGGTGCGTTGAACATTTTCACTGAGAGGATGGGAGGTAGCCACTGACAACGGTGAAACCCTACATACAGCTTGTCATGGAAAGGAGTAAGAAGGATTGGATGAAGACAGTAGGAAAGCAGAGAGACGGAAGGGACCAAGCATCTTCATACGCTTGTCTGAAATTCCCACCAAGGAATTACATAAGTATCTCTATCTTTATCTTTATGTTTTATTCATCATTCATAACCATTTGAGTTTGCCTGACTAAGATTTACAAGGTGACCATAGCTTGCTTCATACCAACAATCTCTGTGGGATCGACCCTTACTCGCGTAAGGTTTATTACTTGGACGACCCAATACACTTGCTGGTTAGTTGTGCGAAGTTGTGTTTATGCCATGGTATTGAACACCACGTTTTTGGATTCATTACCGGGGATTATTGGAGTTGTAGTGATCACAATTTTGTCCACCAAGTTTTTGGCGCCGTTGCCGGGATTGTTGAGTTTGGACAACTGACGGTTCATCTTGTTACTTAGATTAGGTATTTTTCTTCAGAGTTCTTAAGAATGAATTCTAGTGTTTCATGATGATCTGTTGAAGTCTGGCTGGCTGTGAAGCCATGTCTAATTTTATTGGACCGAGGTTTCAACTTATCATCACAAGAGCTCGTTGATTTCTATCAATCTTGCTGTTGGAGCAATGATCTGCTAAGGCTTGGCTGGCCATTGGCCATGTCTAGTGTTTTGGACCGAAGCTTTCTTTGAAAGCTTGGCTGGCTATGAAGCCAGGTCTAATTCCTGGACCGGAGTCTTAGACTAGCATTGCAATGATTCCTGGAATTCTCATTAAGAATTTTGATACCTTTATTTTCTTTTTCCACTTAATTTTCGAAAAAACAAAAAAAAATTTACAAAATCATAAAATCCAAAAATATGTCTTGTTTGAGTCTAGTGTTTCATGTTAAGTTTGGTGTCAATTGCATGTTTCTGTTCTTTTTGCATTCATGCATGTGTCTTCATTAATCTTCAAGTTGTTCTTGATGATTTCATTGCTCTGATTTTTAAATTCTCTTGACTTGAGTGTTTTGTGTTTCTCATATGCATTCTCATTTTGTTAGTGTCAGTAGTATACAAACTGCCAAGTTTGGTGTCTTGCATGCATTGTTATTTGATTTTAGTTGCATTTTGATTATTCCTTGTTATTAAAAATCCAAAAATATTTTTAATTTGTGTCTTTTCAAGTCAATAATACAGAGGATTGAAGATTCAGAACATACAGCAGAGAAAATACATAGAAAAAGCTGGGCGTTCAAAACGCCCAGTAAGGAAGGCAAACTGGCGTTTAAACGCCAGCCAGGGTGCCTGGTTGGGCGTTTAACGCCCAAAAGGGTAGAGCTTTGGGCGTTAAACGCTAGAATGTGCACCATTCTGGGCGTTTAACGCCAGGATGGCACAAGAGGGAAGATTCTATTTTCAATTCAGATTTTTTTTAGTTTTCAAAATCTTTTCAAAATCAAATCTTTTTCAAATCAAATCTTTTCAATCAAATCTTTTTCAAAATCAATTTCTTTCTATTTTCAAAAATACTTGCTATCAATTAATGATTTGATTCAACAATTCAAGCATGTTGCCTTTTCTGTTGAGAAAGGATTAATGTTTGAATCATATCTTTTCTTGTTAGGCAAGTCATTAATTTTTAAAATCAAATCTTTTTAAATTGCTTTTCAAATCATATCTTCTCAATCACATCTTTTTAAAACCAATCATATCTTCCTAATCACATCTTTTTCAAAATAGTTTTCAATCAAATCTTTTTGATTTCTAATTTCAAAATCTTTTCAAAAATCACTTTACTTCTTTCTCAATCATGGTTTTCGAAAATCAATTAAAGTTTTTCAAAATGTTTTCAAAATCTTTTACTTAATTTTCGAAAATTTCTTCCCCTCTTCTCACATCCTTCTATTTATGGACTAACACTATTCCTTAATGCACAATTCGAACTCCATCTTTCTTGATAAATTTGAATTTTCTACCTCTTCCTTTTATTTTTCTTTCCCTCTGACACCTCAAGGAATCTCTATACTGTGACATAGAGGATTCCATATTTTCTTGTTCTCTTCCCTTTCATATGAGCAGGAGCAAAGACAAAAGCATTCTTGTTGAGGTTGATCCTGAACCTGAAAGGACCTTGAAGCGAAAGCTAAGGGAAGCTAAGGCACAATACTCTGTAGAGGACCTAACAGAAATCTTCAAAGAAGAAGAACTCATGGCAGCCGAAAACAACAACAATGCCAACAATGCAAGGAAGGTGCTGGGTGACTTTACTGCACCTACTCCCGACTTCTATGGGAGAAGCATCTCTATCCCTGCCATTGGAGCAAACAACTTTGACCTTAAGCCTCAATTAGTTTCTCTAATGCAACAGAATTGCAAGTTCCATGGACTTCCATTGGAAGATCCTCATCAGTTTTTAGCTAAATTCTTGCAAATCTGTGACACTGTCAAGACTAATGGGGTTGACCCTGAGGTCTACAGACTTTTGCTCTTCCCTTTTGCTGTAAGAGACAGAGCTAGAATATGGTTGGACTCACAACCTAAAGAAAGCCTGAACTCTTGGAAAACCTAGTGAATGCCTTCTTGGCAAAGTTCTTTCCACCTCAAAAATTGAGTAAGCTTAGAGTGGAAGTCTAAACCTTCAGACAGAAGGAAGGAGAATCCCTCTATGAAGCTTGGGAAAGATACAAACAATTAATTAGAAAGTGTCCTCTGACATGCTTTCTGAATGGAGCATCATAGGTATTTTCTATGATGGTCTGTCTGAACTGTCCAAGATGTCTTTGGATAGCTCTGCTGGAGGATCTCTTCATCTAAAGAAGACGCCTACAGAAGCTCAAGAACTAATTGAAATGGTTGCAAATAACCAATTCATGTACACTTCTGAAAGAAATCCTGTGAACAATGGGACAAATCAGAAGAAAGGAGTTCTTGAGATTGATACTCTGAATGCCATATTGGCTCAGAACAAAATATTGACTTAGCAAGTCAATATGATTTCTCAAAGTCTGTCTGGAATGCAAAATGCACCAAGCAGTACTAAGGACGCTTCATCTGAAGAAGAAGCTTATGATCCTGAGAACCCTTCAATGGAAGAGGTGAATTACATGGGAGACCCCTATGGAAACACCTATAATCCTTCATGGAGAAATCATCCAAATCTCTCATGGAAGGATCAACAGAGACCTCAACAAGGTTTCAACAACAATAATGGTGGAAGAAACAGGTTTAGCAATAGCAAGCCTTTTCCATCATCTTCTCAGCAACAGACAGAGAGTTCTAAGTAGAACAACTCTGACTTAGCAACCATGGTCTCTGATCTAATCAAAACCACTCAAAGTTTCATGACTGAAACAAGGTCCTCCATTAGAAACTTGGAGGGACAAGTGGGTTGATGTGTGGAAAACGATCCAACACAAAACTCACCGGCAAGTGTACCGGGTCGCATCAAGTAATAATAACTCACATGAGTGAGGTCGATCCCACAGGGATTGAAGGATTGAGCAATTTTAGTTTAGTGGTTGATTTAGTCAAACGAATCAAATTTTGGTTGAGTGGGTTGTATTTAACAGAAGCTAAATTTCTTGGAATGTAAAGGGAGAGGGGGAAATTGCAGTAAATTAAAGAGCAGGAAAGTAAACTTGCTGAATTGTAAAGAACAAGAATGTAAATGACTGAAACTTAAAGTGCAAGAAATGTAAATTGCAGTAACTAAAAGTGCAAGAAATGTAAATTGCTTGAATATAAAAGGGGAATTAAGGATTGGGAATTCAGAATTCCAGCAAGAGAAAGTAGATTGCAACAATTAATAAAGTAGAAGATGAATTAGAAGCAATTAGAACTCAAACAGTAAAGAAATTAAGTGCAGCAAAGGTTCACAGAAGAACCAAAAGGAAATTGGGATCTCAGGACTCCAGAGACTAGGTAGCAAAGCCTAGATCTCAATTGCCCTCCCAGATCCAAGTTCTCAAAGCAATTGACAAGAAATTGAAGAAGAAGCAGTAAAGGGGATGTAAGTGAATTCAATTATGCAGAAGAGAAATTAAAGAGCTCTTGAGTGGAGATTGAGACAGAATTTCCTCAATTCTTAACACCCAAAACTCAAAACAAGGAAATGAAATATGCCCCAGCAAGAACGAGGAAGAAGAGAGATCAATTCTCCTCCCCAATTCTCTGAAATCTCAGTTCAGTCTCTCAAGAAAAGTTGCAAAAATTCAAAGCTCAAAGAAAGTGCAAAATTCAAAAGTCAAGCCAAAACGTTCTAATTACATCAAACTAGCTCCTATTTATACACTTTCTATTCTTGGATCTTGGGATTTGGATGGGCTTTTGATTTGGTCAAGAAATGAATTAAATTGGATTTTTAATTCAATTTTTGGCCCAAAAACAATAGCTTCCAGGAGGCTGCCTTGCCCTTGTGGAGGGCAGGGCAGAATTTGGTGCGTGCGGCCATGGTGCGGGCGTGATGCGTTGGTGCGCCAGAATGGTGCGCTGGCCGTGCCACAACAAAATGCTGCCCTGCCCTCGCGGAGGGCAGGGCAGTGTCTCCAAACTGAAGTCCCGCGTTTGAGACATGGCAGAAACACACGCTACTCAATTTTCTTGGCTTTCTTGGCACCATAATGAAGCCTAGTTCCTTGCTTCCTCATTGTGCCGTGTTCGAGACTTGTAGTAAGCATAGGTGAACTTTTTCTTTGAATTTCTTCCCTTGGTGAGCCCGATACTGCCCTTGAGGAGGGCAGGGCAATGTTTTGATCCTCTTGATTCCAAGGCACAGATTTGTGCTCTGCCCTTGTAGTGGGCAAGGCAGAGTTGCCTTTCAAGCTTTGTTCCCTTATGTTGCCCTCCTAGAGGGCAGTGTGCCCCTGTGGAGGGCAATGCTTGCTTCCTCCATTATGCGCCACGCCTTTTTCTCCTTGGGCCACGCTTCCTTAAGCTACGCTTTTCTCTTTCATTCTTTTCTTCACCTACAATAAACCAAAACAACCACTCCAAGTATCACTCAATTCACAAAGCTTATAAACCAATTAAAATTCAATTAAAATTAGCTTAAACCTCATGAGTTAACATTAATTCCATGGTGGTTGTTTGATTTAAAGAAGTTATGCATTTTCACTGCAAATCACTTACTTAGGATGCAAGAAAGTGCATAAAGACTAATAAAACAAGTGAAATTAGCTTGAAAAATGGGTATATGATGACTTGTCATCACAACACCAAACGTAAATCTTGCTTGTCCCCAAGCAAGCATCAAATTTAAGAGCAATTGAAATGAATAAGAAAAGAACACATATCCTTATTAGGCATATAGCAGAACTTGATTTATGGGATCTTTATGCAGACAATGATAACTCAATTATTGTTGTTGTTACATAATATACATCTTTCCTCAAAGGTTTGCTAAACTTGCTGTTATAAGACTTACTTTTTAATTACTCCCTTGCTAACTTTTCTTTCTTATAATGCTTAACAAGCTTATTATTCTTTTGGAGGTTTAGTGTCAAATGTTGCAGTAGTAGCCTTTGGCTTTATTTTTTTTCTTTTGCTCAACATCTTTCCACCACAGACACATGGCTCACTAATTCTTCCTAGGATCATTGATGCCCAGCATCTCTTTGGATAACTAAAAGTTCTGTATCTAAGTTGCTCTTTATTGTGGACTTTCAATTGGCCATCCCAAATCAGTTGATCTAAGTGACCGGGTTTTAAAATACCCCTTAGAATTTACTCATCCAAGCATATCTTAGTACAAGAACACCACAGGAATATGTCCTAGGGTCCAAACTATTGGTGTCCAACCTTTATTCTTTGTTTTTCTTGCCACTTTGGCTTTTTCTTCTTCCTTTTCTTTCTGTTTTTGTTCTCAAGGGCTTTTTTCTTTATTGATGAGAGTCTTTATATCAGCAAGCTAACTCACACTTTAATGAAAATGATGTTATGCAACAATTATTTCATGAGTTATGCATTTAATCAAACACATATACCACCATTAACTTTCATTCTTACTTATGCAACATTGGATATTTCACTTTTCAATTCAAACAATTCTCTTTTATTTAAGCATGTGGGAAACAAAACAAATTTCAAGCTAAGTGATGGATAGCAAGCATTATGCAGATTTAACATTCTTAACAAACAATTTCACTTGCAACTAGATAAACACTTTAGCAAGACATACAATGGTTTCCAGATTCAAAACATTTCACAGCAGCAAGGATTAAGTTTAGATACAACCTTTGAAGTTGCAGCCCTTTGATTCTTCCTTCTGTTGTGTTCTCTTTGAGTTAAGATGCATAATATCTTCAATTGTTGACTCTTATCCTGCATAATTCTCAAAGTTGCTTGCTTCTCAAGCCCTTAATTGTATGGTTAGTGTGCATAAATTGAGTGTGTCTCTTGGTTTTATTTAGGTGTGAGAACACCAAACTTAATTGTTTGCCACTGCTTCTGATGCAACAGTTAACCATATATGAAACCTTGTGTCCTTGATAAAGGTTATGAAATTAAAGCTAGAAAAAAGTTAAACAGTTGAATAATGTGTTTGGTTGCTTGGAGCTAGCATCATGCAGGAGGTGAGAATGTTTTTGAGTGAGATTTTTGGGTGGAACACCAAACTTAGAATCCTTCATTCTCCCTTAAATTATTTTGGTGTGTAACACCAAACTTAGCTCCTTGCAATCCATACCAATTATTCAACATTTTTATTGAAAAGGCTATGAAAAGAAAACTACCTCAGGTCGGGTTGCCTCCCAACAAGCGCTCTTTTATTGTCACTAGCTTGACATTTTCTATTCTGCTGATCATGGAGGTTGAAAATCACAGTGCCTTAGCTTGTCTTTCTTCACTGTGAACTTCCTTCCGGTTTCCTCTTTGATGACCTCTATAAATTCTTGTGGAAGGATCTTAGTCACAATGTAGTGATCAGACAACTGTGGGGACACCTTCATGGTTTGAATATTGATCATCACTCGATCCCCTAGTGAAAATTTTCCAGTGGGGATTTTCTGCCTTTCTTTAGTTCTATCCTCTGTCTCTCCTTGAAAGAATCCCTTGTTGTGTTCTTCTTGGCTGGTACTTCCTTTGTCCGGTATTTTCTTCTTGTCCTCTATGATCCTTTTCCATCCTTCCTTCTTTGTAGCATCTTCGTTGTTGGTTGGTTTGTCTTCAATGGTTTTGAGGAAAGTATTTGGTTTCTTCTCACCCATTTCTGCAAAGTACTTCGCCAGTTGAGCTATCTGCTCCTCAATTCCTCTGATTAACATCTCTTGGTTCCTTGTTGTTTCCTCTTGGTGTTTCATCATTCTCTCTATTAGGATCTCCAAGTCTGTGATTCTCTGAGAGTCTTGTGAGATTGGTTGGTTATGAGATGTTAAAGGTTGGAAGAGTGGGTGTGATGGTGGCATGTAGTGGTTGTTATTGCTGTAATGGTGTTTTTGCTGGGTTGAGAAGTTGTGGTTATTGTAGTTGAAGTTCCTTGGTTCGTGATTTTGGTTTTCAGTCCTTCTCCAGTTGGAGTGAGTCTGGCAGTGTGTGTTTTGTGAGTATTGGCTTTGATTGGCACTGGTGGATAGTTGATGTTGGTTGTTTGTGGTCATGGATTTGCCCTGGTTGAAAATTCTTTGTTCTTGATATCGGGCCTCCCCCATTCTTAGATAAGAATGAGGTCTCTATGGTGGAAATTTGGCATTCACTGCAGCGGACTGCAGGCCATCAACTTTTCCATCCCTCAGCCCCATATGTTGCTGTGTTTGATGTTGCGTTTGATTGTTCAGGTTCATGGATGCCTTCATTCCTTCAAGTTTCATTACTTCTTTTTCAGAAATTGCATTCTGTGGTTTCTCGAATGAGTGTTGGTTGATGACTCCTTTGTCATTGAAATTTGCAATTCCTTGGGTAGTTGTTGTTGCTTTGAGTAGGCCATCTGAGAAGTAATCCACTGCTTTTCTTGTTTCTGGGGTTAGTCCTTCATAAAAAGCTCGGAAGCCCACTTTATCAGTTGCTTTCTTGTATCTTTCCCAGGCTTTGAAAAGTGGTTCTTCCTCCCCTTGTGTGAATAGATGTTCCTCCTCTTTCAACTGGATGATCTGTCTGGATGAGGTGAATTTGGCCAGAAATTTGGTGACCAAATCATCCCAACTAGTGATACTTCCTTGGGGAAAAGTTTCAAACCATTGTGCAGCTTCACCCTTTAATGAGAAAGGGAATAACAGGATCTTATAAGTGTCATGATCTGGACCATCAGTTTTGACTGCATTACAAGTCTTCAGAAAAGTGGATATGTGTTGCTGAGGATCTTCCGATGGATTTCCGTCATAAGAACAATTGTTCTTAATGAGTGTAATAAGTGGTGGCTTCATGTCATGATACCCTTTGTCTGTAGAAACTCGTACGCAAAAAATCAAGATGACCAAACAACAGCACGCTTGAGAATTGAGTGCAGTTAATTGAGATAAATTGTTAGCGAGTTAAAAGAGGCAATTTCTCAAACAGTTAGTATGTTAGTAAAAAAAAATAAAGAAAAAGTGCTTGATCTAGACCTCCACTTCACTTAATCATTGTCAATCTATTTCAATCCCCGGCAACGGCGCCAAAAACTTGATGTGTGGAAAACGATCCAACACAAAACTCACCGGCAAGTGTACCGGGTCGCATCAAGTAATAATAACTCACATGAGTGAGGTCGATCCCACAGGGATTGAAGGATTGAGCAATTTTAGTTTAGTGGTTGATTTAGTCAAACGAATCAAATTTTGGTTGTGTGGGTTGTATTTAACAGAAGCTAAATTTCTTGGAATGTAAAGGGAGAGGGGGAAATTGCAGTAAATTAAAGAGCAGGAAAGTAAACTTGCTGAATTGTAAAGAACAAGAATGTAAATGACTGAAACTTAAAGTGCAAGAAATGTAAATTGCAGTAACTTAAAGTGCAAGAAATGTAAATTGCTTGAATATAAAAGGGGAATTAAGGATTGGGAATTCAGAATTCCAGCAAGAGAAAGTAGATTGCAACAATTAATAAAGTAGAAGATGAATTAGAAGCAATTAGAACTCAAACAGTAAAGAAATTAAGTGCAGCAAAGGTTCACAGAAGAACCAAAAGGAAATTGGGATCTCAGGACTCCAGAGACTAGGTAGCAAAGCCTAGATCTCAATTGCCCTCCCAGATCCAAGTTCTCAAAGCAATTGACAAGAAATTGAAGAAGAAGCAGTAAAGGGGATGTAAGTGAATTCAATTATGCAGAAGAGAAATTAAAGAGCTCTTGAGTGGAGATTGAGACAGAATTTCCTCAATTCTTAACACCCAAAACTCAAAACAAGGAAATGAAATATGCCCCAGCAAGAACGAGGAAGAAGAGAGATCAATTCTCCTCCCCAATTCTCTGAAATCTCGGTTCAGTCTCTTAAGAAAAGTGCAAAAATTCAAAGCTCAAAGAAAGTGCAAAATTCAAAAGTCAAGCCAAAAAGTTCTAATTACATCAAACTAGCTCCTATTTATACACTTACTATTCTTGGATCTTGGGATTTGGATGGGCTTTTAATTCGGTGAAGAAATGAATTAAATTGGATTTTTAATTCAATTTTTAGCCCAAAAACAATAGCTTCCAGGAGGCTGCCCTGCCCTTGTGGAGGGCAGGGCAAGATTTGGTGCGTGCGGCCATGGTGCGGGTGTGATGCGTTGGTGCGTGCTGCAGGATGCTGCCCTGCCCTCACGGAGGGCAGGGCAGAAAATTCTGGTGCGCCAGTTTGGTGCCTTGGTGCGCTGCTGGTGCTACCGATTGATGCTTTGGTGCGCCAGAATGGTGCGCTGGCCGTGCCACAACAAAATGCTGCCCTGCCCTCGCGGAGGGCAGGGCAGTGTCTCCAAACTGAAGTCCCGCGTTCGAGACATGGCAGAAACACACGCTACTCAATTTTCTTGGCTTTCTTGGCACCATAATGAAGCCTAGTTTCTTGCTTCCTCATTGTGCCATGTTCGAGACTTGTAGTAAGCATAGGTGAACTTTTTCTTTGAATTTCTTCCCTTGGTGAGCCCGATACTGCCCTTGAGGAGGGCAGGGCAATGTTTTGATCCTCTTGATTCCAAGGCACAGATTTGTGCTCTGCCCTTGTAGTGGGCAGGGCAGAGTTGCCTTTCAAGCTTTGTTCCCTTATGTTGCCCTCCTAGAGGGCAGTGTGCCCCTGTGGAGGGCAATGCTTGCTTCCTCCATTATGCGCCACGCCTTTTTCTCCTTGGGCCACGCTTCCTTAAGCCACGCTTTTCTCTTTTATTCTTTTCTTCACCTATAATAAACCAAAACAACCACTCCAAGTATCACTAAATTCACAAAGCTTATAAATCAATTAAAATTCAATTAAAATTAGCTTAAACCTCATGAGTTAACATTAATTCCATGGTGGTTGTTTGATTTAAAGAAGTTATGCATTTTCACTCCAAATCACTTACTTAGGATGCAAGAAAGTGCATAAAGACTAATAAAACAAGTGAAATTAGCTTGAAAAATGGGTATATGATGACTTGTCATCACAACACCAAACTTAAATCTTGCTTGTCCCCAAGCAAGCATCAAATTTAAGAGCAATTGAAATGAATAAGAAAAGAACACATATCCTTATTAGGCATATAGCAGAACTTGATTTATGGGATCTTTATGCAGACAATGATAACTCAATTATTGTTGTTGTTACATAATATACATCTTTCCTCAAAGGTTTGCTAAACTTGCTGTTATAAGACTTACTTTTTAATTACTCCCTTGCTAACTTTTCTTTCTTATAATGCTTAACAAGCTTATTATTCTTTTGGAGGTTTGGTGTCAAATGTTGCAGTAGTAGCCTTTGGCTTTATTTTTTTCTTTTGCTCAACATCTTTCCACCACAGACACATGGCTCACTAATTCTTCTTAGGATCATTGATGCCCAGCATCTCTTTGGATAACTAAATGTTTTGTATCTAAGTTGCTCTTTATTGTGGACTTTCAATTGGCCATCCCAAATCAGTTGATCTAAGTGACCGGGTTTTAAAATACCCCTTAGAATTTACTCATCCAAGCATATCTTAGTACAAGAACACCACAGGCATATGTCCTAGGGTCCAAGCTATTGGTGTCCAACCTTTATTCTTTGTTTTTCTTGCCACTTTGGCTTTTTCTTCTTCCTTTTCTTTCTGTTTTTGTTCTCAAGGGCTTTTTTCTTTATTGATGAGAGTCTTTATATCAGCAAGCTAACTCACACTTTAATGAAAATGATGTTATGCAACAATTATTTCATGAGTTATGCATTTAATCAAACACATATACCACCATTAACTTTCATTCTTACTTATGCAACATTGGATATTTCACTTTTCAATTCAAACAATTCTCTTTTATTTAAGCATATGGGAAACAAAACAAATTTCAAGCTAAGTGATGGATAGCAAGCATTATGCAGATTTAACATTCTTAACAAACAATTTCACTTGCAACTAGATAAACACTTTAGCAAGACATACAATGGTTTCCAGATTCAAAACATTTCACAGCAGCAAGGATTAAGTTTAGATACAACCTTTGAAGTTGCAGCCCTTTGATTCTTCCTTCTGTTGTGTTCTCTTTGAGTTAAGATGCATAATATCTTCAATTGTTGACTCTTATCCTGCATAATTCTCAAAGTTGCTTGCTTCTCAAGCCCTTAATTGTATGGTTAGTGTGCATAAATTGAGTGTGTCTCTTGGTTTTATTTAGGTGTGAGAAAACCAAACTTAATTGTTTGCCACTGCTTCTGATGCAATAGTTAACCATATATGAAACCTTGTGTCCTTGCTAAAGGTTATGAAATTAAAGCTAGAAAGACGTTAAACAGTTGAATAATGTGTTTGGTTGCTTGGAGCTAGCATCATGCAGGAGGTGAGAATGTTTTTAAGTGAGATTTTTGGGTGAAACACCAAACTTAGAATCCTTCATTCTCCCTTAAATTATTTTGGTGTGCAACACCAAACTTAGCTCCTTGCAATCCATACCAATTATTCAACATTTTTATTGAAAAAGCTATGAAAAGAAAACTACCTCAGGTCGGGTTGCCTCCCAACAAGCGCTCTTTTATTGTCACTAGCTTGACATTTTCTGTTCTGCTGATCATGGAGGTTGAAAATCACAGTGCCTTAGCTTGTCTTTCTTCACTGTGAACTTCCTTCCGGTTTCCTCTTTGATGACCTCTATAAATTCTTGTGGAAGGATCTTAGTCACAATGTAGTGATCAGACAACTGTGGGAACACCTTCATGGTTTGAATATTGATCATCACTCGATCCCCTAGTGAAAATTTTCCAGTGGGGATTTTCTGCCTTTCTTTAGTTCTATCCTCTGTCTCTCCTTGAGAGAATCCCTTGTTGTGTTCTTCTTGGCTGGTACTTCCTTTGTCCGGTATTTTCTTCTTGTCCTCTATGATCCTTTTCCATCCTTCCTTCTTTGTAGCATCTTCGTTGTTGGTTGGTTTGTCTTCAATGGTTTTGAGGAAAGTATTTGGTTTCTTCTCACCCATTTCTGCAAAGTACTTCGCCAGTTGAGCTATCTGCTCCTCAATTTCTCTGATTAACATCTCTTGGTTCCTTGTTGTTTCCTCTTGGTGTTTCATCATTCTCTCTATTAGGATCTCCAAGTCTGTGATTCTCTGAGAGTCTTGTGAGATTGGTTGGTTATGAGATGTTAAAGGTTGGAAGAGTGGGTGTGATGGTGGCATGTAGTGGTTGTTATTGCTGTAATGGTGTTTTTGCTGGGTTGAGAAGTTGTGGTTATTGTAGTTGAAGTTCCTTGGTTCGTGATTTTGGTTTTCAGTCCTTCTCCAGCTGGAGTGAGTCTGGCAGTGTGTGTTTTGTGAGTATTGGCTTTGATTGGCACTGGTGGATAGTTGATGTTGGTTGTTTGTGGTTATGGATTTGCCCTGGTTGAAAATTCTTTGTTCTTGATATCGGGCCTCCCCCATTCTTAGATAAGAATGAGGTCTCCATGGTGGAAATTTGGCATTCACTGCAGCGGACTGCAGGCCATCAACTTTTCCATCCCTCAGCCCCACATGTTGCTGTGTTTGATGTTGCGTTTGATTGTTCAGGTTCATGGATGCCTTCATTCCTTCAAGTTTCATTACTTCTTTTTCAGAAATTGCATTCTGTGGTTTCTCGCATGAGTGTTGGTTGATGACTCCTTTGTCATTGAAATTTGCAATTCCTTGGGTAGTTGTTGTTGCTTTGAGTAGGCCATCTGAAAAGTAATCCACTGCTTTTCTTGTTTCTGGGGTTAGTCCTTCATAAAAAGCTCGGAAGCCCACTTTATCAGTTGCTTTCTTGTATCTTTTCCAGGCTTTGAAAAGTGGTTCTTCCTCCCCTTGTGTGAATAGATGTTCCTCCTCTTTCAATTGGATGATCTGTCTGGATGAGGTGAATTTGGCCAGAAATTTGGTGACCAAATCATCCCAACTAGTGATACTTCCTTGGGGAAAAGTTTCAAACCATTGTGCAGCTTCACCCTTTAATGAGAAAGGGAATAACAGGATCTTATAAGTGTCATGATCTGGACCATCAGTTTTGACTGCATTACAAGTCTTCAGAAAAGTGGATATGTGCTGCTGAGGATCTTCCGATGGATTTCCGTCATAAGAACAATTGTTCTTGATGAGTGTAATAAGTGGTGGCTTCATGTCATGATACCCTTTGTCTGTAGAAACTCGTACGCAAACAATCAAGATGACCAAACAATAGCACGCTTGAGAATTGAGTGCAGTTAATTGAGATAAATTGTTAGCGAGTTAATAGATGCAATTTCTCAAACAGTTAGTATGTTAGTAAAAAGAAATAAAGAAAAAGTGCTTGATCTAGACCTCCACTTCACTTAATCATTGTCAATCTATTTCAATCCCCGGCAACAGCGCCAAAAACTTGATGTGTGGAAAACGATCCAACACAAAACTCACCGGCAAGTGTACCGGGTCGCATCAAGTAATAATAACTCACTTGAGTGAGGTCGATCCCACAGGGATTGAAGGATTGAGCAATTTTAGTTTAGTGGTTGATTTAGTCAAACGAATCAAATTTTGGTTGAGTGGGTTGTATTTAACAGAAGCTAAATTTCTTGGAATGTAAAGGGAGAGGGGAAATTGCAGTAAATTAAAGAGCAGGAAAGTAAACTTGCTGAATTGTAAAGAACAAGAATGTAAATGACTGAAACTTAAAGTGCAAGAAATGTAAATTGCAGTAACTTAAAGTGCAAGAAATGTAAATTGCTTGAATATAAAAGGGGAATTAAGGATTGGGAATTCAGAATTCCAGCAAGAGAAAGTAGATTACAACAATTAATAAAGTAGAAGATGAATTAGAAGCAATTAGAACTCAAACAGTAAAGAAATTAAGTGCAGCAAAGGTTCACAGAAGAACTAAAAGGAAATTGGGATCTCAGGACTCCAGAGACTAGGTAGCAAAGCCTAGATCTCAATTGCCCTCCCAGATCCAAGTTCTCAAAGCAATTGACAAGAAATTGAAGAAGAAGCAGTAAAGGGGATGTAACTGAATTCAATTATGCAGAAGAGAAATTAAAGAGCTATTGAGTGGAGATTGAGACAGAATTTCCTCAATTCTTAACACCCAAAACTCAAAACAAGGAAATGAAAAATGCCCCAGCAAGAACGAGGAAGAAGAGAGATCAATTCTCCTCCCCAATTCTCTGAAATCTCGGTTCAGTCTCTCAAGAAAAGTTGCAAAAATTCAAAGCTCAAAGAAAGTGCAAAATTCAAAAGTCAAGCCAAAAAGTTCTAATTACATCAAACTAGCTCCTATTTATACACTTTCTATTCTTGGATCTTGGGATTTGGATGGGCTTTTGATTTGGTGAAGAAATAAATTAAATTGGATTTTTAATTCAATTTTTGGCCCAAAAACAATAGCTTCCAGGAGGCTGCCCTGCCCTTGTGGAGGGCAGGGTAGGATTTGGTGCGTGCGGCCTTGGTGCGGGCGTGATGCGTTGGTGCGTGCTGCAGGATGCTGCCCTGCCCTCGCGGAGGGCAGGGCAGAAAATTCTGGTGCGCCAGTTTGGTGCCTTGGTGCGCTGCTGGTGCTGCCGATTGATGCTTTGGTGCGCCAGAATGGTGCGCTGGCCGTGCCACAACAAAATGCTGCCCTGCCCTCGCGGAGGGCAGGGCAGTGTCTCCAAACTGAAGTCCCGCATTTGAGACATGGCAGAAACACACGCTACTCAATTTTCTTGGCTTTCTTGGCACCATAATGAAGCCTAGTTCCTTGCTTCCTCATTGTGCCGTGTTCGAGACTTGTAGTAAGCATAGGTGAACTTTTTCTTTGAATTTCTTCCCTTGGTGAGCCCGATACTGCCCTTGAGGAGGGCAGGGCAATGTTTTGATCCTCTTGATTCCAAGACACAGATTTGTGCTCTGCCCTTGTAGTGGGCAGGGCAGAGTTGCCTTTCAAGCTTTGTTCCCTTATGTTGCCCTCCTAGAGGGCAGTGTGCCCCTGTGGAGGGCAATGCTTGCTTCCTCCATTATACGCCACGCCTTTTTCTCCTTGGGCCACGATTCCTTAAGCCACGCTTTTCTCTTTTATTCTTTTCTTCACCTACAATAAACCAAAACAACCACTCCAAGTATCACTAAATTTACAAAGCTTATAAATCAATTAAAATTCAATTAAAATTAGCTTAAACCTCATGAGTTAACATTAATTCCATGGTGGTTGTTTGATTTAAAGAAGTTATGCATTTTCACTCCAAATCACTTACTTAGGATGCAAGAAAGTGCATAAAGACTAATAAAACAAGTGAAATTAGCTTGAAAAATGGGTATATGATGACTTGTCATCATGGGTCAGCTGAGCAAGAAAATTACTGAACTCCCTCCTAGTACTCTTCCAAGCAATACAGAAGAAAATCCGAAAGGAGAGTGCAAAGCCATCAACATGGCCAAATTTGGAGAGGAGGAAGAGACAGTGACCGCCACTGAGGAAGACCTCCATGGACGTCCACTGGCCTCCAATGAGTTCCCCAATGAGGAACCATAGGAATCTGAGGCTCAAAATGAGACCATAGAGATTCCATTGGACTTACTTCTGCCATTCATGAGCTCTGATGAGTATTCTTCCTCTGAAGAGGATGAGTATGTCACTGAAGAGCAAGTTGCTAAATACCTTGGAGCAATCATGAAGCTAAATGACAAGTTATTTGGAAATGAGACTTGGGAGGATGAACCCCCTTTGCTCACCAAAGAACTGGATGACTTGTCTAGGCAGAAACTGCCTCAAAAGAGACAGGATCCTGGGAAGTTCTCAATACCCTGTTCCATAGGCACCATGACCTTCAAGAAGGCCTTGTGTGACCTAGGGTCAAGTGTAAACCTCATGCCTCTCTCTGTAATGGAGAAGCTAGGGATCTTTGAGATGCAAGCTGCAAAAATCTCACTAGAGATGGCAGACAATTCAAGAAAACAAGCTTATAGACTTGTAGAGGATGTTCTGGTAAAGGTTGAAGACCATTACATCCCTGCTGATTTCATAGTCCTAGAGACTGGGAAGTGCACGAATGAATCCATCATCCTTGGCAGACCCTTCCTAGCCACAGCAAAGGCTGTGATTGATGTTGATAGAGGAGAATTGATCATTCAAGTGAATTAAGAATCCTTGGTGTTTAAGGCTCAAGGATATCCCTCTGTCATCAGGGAGAGGAAGCATGAAGAGCTTCTCTCAAAACAGAGCCAAACAGAGCCCCCGCAGTCAAACTCTAAGTTTGGTGTTGGGAGGCCACAACCAACTTCTAAGTTTGGTGTTGAACCCCCACATTCAAACTCTAAGTTTGGTGTTGGGAGGTTCCAACATTGCTCTAAGTATCTATGAGGCTCCACGAGGGCCCACTGTCAAGCTACTGACATTAAAGAAGCGCTTGTTGGGAGGCAACCCAATGTTATATTTTATCTATTTTCCTTTGTTATTATATGTTTTCTGTAGGTTGATGATCATGAGAAGTCACAAAATCAATTGAAAAAGCAAAAAAACAAAAAGCTAAAACAGAAAGAAAAACAGCACACCCTGGAGGAGAACTTGCTGGCGTTTAAACGCCAGTAAGGCTAGCAGATGGGCGTTTAACGCCCAGTCTGGCACCATTCTGGGCGTTTAACGTCAGAAGGGGGCACCAGACTGGCGTTAAACGCCAGTAAAGGGCAAGAACTTGGCGTTAAACGCCAGAAATGGGCACCAGCCTGGCGTTTAACGCCAGAATTGGCACAAAGAGCAATTTTGCTCGCCACTTGGTGCAGGGATGACTTTTCCTTGACACCTCAGGATCTGTGGACCCCACAGGATCCCCACCTACCCCACCACTCTCTCTCTTCTTCACCCATTCACCAATCACCTCAACACCTCTTCCCCAAAAACCCTTCACCTACCAAATCCCATCTTTCTCTTAACCACTCACATCCATCCTTCACAAAACCCCACCTACCTCACCATTCAAATTCAAACCACTTTCCCACCCAAACCCACCCTCCCATAGCCGAACCCTGCCCCTCTCTTCACCCCTATATAAACCCATCTTCACTCCTTCATTTTCACACAACATAAACACTACTTCACCCCCTTTGGCCGAACCACAAAGCCTCCCCCATCTCCTTCATTTCTTCTTCTTCTACTATCTTCTTTCTTCTTTTGCTCAAGGACGAGCAACCTTTTAAGTTTGGTGTGGTAAAATCATTGCTTTTTGTTTTTCCATAACCATTTATGGCATCCAAGGCCGGAGAAACCTCTAGAAAGAGGAAAGGGAAGGCAAAAGCTTCCACCTCTAAGTCACGGGAGATGGAGAGATTCATCTCAAGGGTGCATCAAGACCACTTCTATGAAGTTGTGGCCTTGAAGAAAGTGATCCCCGAGGTCCCTTTCAAACTCAAAAAGAGTGAATATCCGGAGATCCGACATGAGATCCGAAGAAGAGGTTGGGAAGTTCTTACCAACCCCATTCAACAAGTCAGAATCTTAATGGTTCAAGAGTTCTACGCCAATGCATGGATCACCAAGAACCATGATCAAAGTGTGAACCCGGATCCAAAGAATTGGCTTACTATGGTTCGGGGGAAATACTTGGATTTTAGTCCGGAAAATGTAAGGTTGGCATTCAACTTGCCCATGATGCAAGGAGATGAACACCCTTACACTAGAAGGGTCAACTTTGATCAAAGGTTGGACCAAGTCCTCACGGTCATTTGTGAAGAGGGCGCCCAATGGAAGAGAGATTCAAGAGGAAAGCCGGTTCAATTGAGAAGGCATGACCTCAAGCCCGTGGCTAGAGGATGGTTGGAGTTTATCCAACGCTCAATCATTCCTACAAGCAACCGGTCCGAAGTTACTATAGACCGGGCTATCATGATTCATAACATCATGATTGGAGAAGAAATAGAAGTTCATGAGGTGATATCCCAAGAACTTTATAAGGTGGCGGACAAGTCCTCTACCTTGGCAAGGTTAGCCTTTCCTCATCTCATTTGTCACCTCTGTTATTCAGTTGGAGTTGACATAGAGGGAGACATCCCATTGATGAGGACTAGCCCATTACTAAAAAGAGGATGGAGCAAACAAGAGACCCCTCTCATCATGAAATCCCTGAGATGCCTCAAGGGATGCACTTTCCTCCACAAAACTATTGGGAGCAACTGAAACCTCCCTAAGAGAATTGAGTTCCAACATGGGACAACTAAAGGTGGAGCACCAAGAACATTCCATCCTCCTCCATGAAATTAGAGAAGATCAAAGAATCATGAGAGAGGAGCAACAAAGACAAGGAAGAGACATTGAGGAGCTCAAGCACTCCATAGGATCTTCAAGAGGAAGAACAAGCCGCCATCACTAAGGTGGACCCGTTCTTTAATTTCCTTGTTCTTTATTTTCTGTTTTTCGAAAAATTATGCTTATGATTATCTATGTTTGTGTCTTGTGATCATTAGTGTCTTAGTGTCTATGCCTTAAATTTATGAATGTCCTATGAATCCATCACCTTTCTTGAATGAAAAATGTTCTTAATTAAAAAAGAGAAGAATTACATGAATTTGAATTTCATAACAGTTTAATTATTTTGATGTGGTGGCAATACTTTTGCTTTCTGAATGTATGCTTGAACAGTGCATATGTCTTTTGAATTTGTGGTTCATGAATGTTGGCTCTTGAAAGAATGATGAAAAAGGAGACATGTTACTGAGGATCTGAAAAATCATTAAAAATGATTCTTGAAGCAAAAAAAGCAGTGAATACAAAAAAAAAGAAGGGAGAAAAGAAAAACGAAAAAAAGAAAAAAAAAGAGAAAAAGAAAGAAATAAAGTTGTGATCCAAGGCAAAAAGAGTGTGCTTAAGAACCCTGGACACCTCTAATTGGAGACTCTAGCAAAGCTGAGTCACAATCTGAAAAGGTTCACCCAATTATGTGTCTGTGGCATGTATGTATCCGGTGGTAATACTGGAAGACAGAGTGCTTTGGGACACGGCCAAGACTCAATAAGTAGCTGTGTTCAAGAATCATCATACTTAACTAGGAGAATCAATGACACTATCTGGATTCTGAGTTCCTAAAGAAGCCAATCATTCTGAATTTCAAAGGATAGAGTGAGATGCCAAAACTGTTCAGAGGCAAAAAGCTAAAAGTCCCGCTCATCTAATTAATACTGATCTTCATAGATGTTTTTGGAATTCATTGCATATTCTCTTCTTTTTATCTTATTTGATTTTCAGTTGCTTGAGGACAAGCAACAATTTAAGTTTGGTGTTGTGATGAGCGGATAATTTGTACGCTTTTTGGCATTGTTTTTAGTATGTTTTTAGTATGATCTAGTTAGTTTTTAGTATATTTTTATTAGTTTTTAGTTAAAATTCACTTTTCTGGACTTTACTATGAGTTTGTGTGTTTTTCTGTGATTTCAGGTATTTTCTGGCTGAAATTGAGGGACCTGAGCAAAAATCTGATTCAGAGACTAAAAAGGACTGCAGATGCTGTTGGATTCTAACCTCCCTGCACTCGAAGTAGATTTTCTGGAGCTACAGAAGTCCAATTGGCGCGCTCTCAATGGCGTTGGAAAGTAGACATCCTGGGCTTTCCAACAATATATGATAGTTTGTACTTTGTCTAAGAATTAATGGCCCAAACCGGCGTTCAAAGTCACCATCAGAATTCCCAGCGTTAAATGCCGGAACTGGCACAAGGATGGGAGTTAAACGCCCAAACTGGCATAAAAGCTGGCGTTTAACTCCAAGAAGAGTCTCTACACGAAAATGCTTCAATGCTCAGCCCAAGCACACACCAAGTGGGTCCGGAAGTGGATTTTTATGTCATTTACTCATCTCTGTAAACCCTAGGCTACTAGTTCTCTATAAGTAGGACCTTTTACTATTGTATTTTCATCTTTTGATCATGTTTTTATGATTGAACCCTCTTTGGGAGGCTGGCCATTCGGCCATGCCTATACCTTGTTCTTATGTATTTTCAACGATGGAGTTTCTACACACCATAGATTAAGGTGTGGAGCTCTGCTGTACCTCGAGTATTAATGCAATTACTATTGTTCTGCTATTCAATTCCGCTTGTTCTTGTTCTAAGATATCACTTGTTCTTCAACTTGATGAATGTGATGATCCGTGACACTCATCATTATTCTAACCTATGAACGTGTGCCTGACAACCACCTCCGTTCTACCTTAGATTGGGTGGATATCTCTTGGATTCTTTAACCGGAATCTTCGTGGTATAAGCTAGAACTGATGGCGGCATTCAAGAGAATCCGGAAGGTCTAAACCTTATCTGTGGTATTTTGAGTAGGATTCAATGATTGAATGACTGTGACGAGCTTCAAACTCCTGAAGGTTGGGCGTTAGTGACAGACGCAAAAGAATCACTGGATTTTATTCCAACCTGATTGAGAATCGACAGATGATTAGCCGTGCCATGACAGGGTGCGTTGAACATTTTCACTGAGAGGATGGGAGGTAGCCACTGACAACAGTGAAACCCTACATACAGCTTGCCATGGAAAGGAGTAAGAAGGATTGGATGAAGACAGTAGGAAAGCAGAGAGACGGAAGGGACCAAGCATCTTCATACGCTTGTCTGAAATTCCCACCAATGAATTACATAAGTATCTCTATCTTTATCTTTATGTTTTATTCATCATTCATAACCATTTGAGTTTGCCTGACTAAGATTTACAAGGTGACCATAGCTTGCTTCATACCAACAATCTCTGTGGGATCGACCCTTACTCGCGTAAGGTTTATTACTTGGACGACCCAGTACACTTGCTGGTTAGTTGTGCGAAGTTGTGTTTATGCCATGGTATTGAACACCAAGTTTTTGGATTCATTACCGGGGATTATTGGAGTTGTAGTGATCACAATTTCGTTGACCAGTCACCAAGAATAAGAAAACAGCACCAGGGGCAAAGAAGAAGGTACCAAGGGGGTGGCGGAACAAGAAGATCCCTACGGAAGATTTTTCTCCAGGGGATAAAGTAATCTCAGCCTACTTCACAGACATCCCCCCTAATCTCCCTACTGTGCCATCTCAGTTACCTAAGGTTTTCACCATCAACAGAGTTCTCTCCTTGGAACATGTAGAGATAATTGAACCAACCAATGGATATACGTCCACTGCCAGAGGAGAAGACTTCAAGCACTACCAACCTCCTTGATGAAAGCAAATCGTCGAGCTAGCGACGATAAAAAAGCGCTTTGTTGGGAGGCAACCCAACCTCAGGTAGTTCATTTTTATCTTCATTTCAATAAAGATCACAAGTTGTTTCCCCTGTATTGCAAGGAGCTAAGTTTGGTGTTTCACACCAGAACAATCAAAGGAGACAGTGTAATTCTAAGTTTGGTGTTCCACCAAAAGGACATTTAGTTAGAATTACACCCGCTCCTAAAACGCATTACTAGCTCTAACCAATCGAGGGAAACCACTTAGATGTAGTTAGACTTTAGTTAATAATTGTTTTGTTAACAACAAGATATGAGTTTGTCAGCATATATGCAAGATTGTGTACTAAGCAAGGAACTAAGTTTGGTGTTCACACACCAAATCAAGTTCATAAGACACAAGCACATGCAAGCTAACTATTTCTCAAAGTGCTGTGGGAACAAGCAACTTCCAATAACTTTACAGGAATTTTATGGTGCACCTTCACTCAAGGAAGTGAGAAAGCAAAGAGCAGGAGGAGGACGAAAAGAAGGTGATTAGAAGTTGTCATCTGAAGGTTGTATTGTCACTTAATTCCATGTATTTACAGTTTGAACATTGGAAGCCCAAATGCAATCTTGATTAATGGTTACCAGTGAGTCTAAACATGGTTTTAAACTCTACCTTGTTGTTGAGCATGGTCTATGATTCTGGTTGGAGTGTCACTGCATCTTTCATTTACTTATTTGTATGTTTGTTCCCTTAGAATCAAATGAAAAGAGAAGGAGTGTTTATGTTTCTAAAAGACCAGAGTAGAGCCCATAATGTGGAAGTGTATTCATGAATCTTTGGGGGGTAATCATAAGTTAGCTAAGTTGGTTCAACCACAAGGTTAGGATGACAACTATCTATCCTGAATACTTTACTTTTGATATACCCATGAGACTAAGATAACAACAAGATCCTAATAAGAGAAAAAGGAAAGAACAATGGAAGTGAAAAAAACAAAAGACAAAGAATAAGCAATAAGGCTAGGCACCAATGGTTTACCTTAAGACATGTGTCTGTGGTGCTCCTGTGTGGGGGATCTACTTGGATGAATAAGCTCTTAGGGGTGCTTTATCACTTGGTAACTTGGGTTAACTAACCCGGGATTATCAGCTAAAAATCCACTATCAAGAGTAACCTCACTACAGAACACTTAGTAACCCAAAGAGGTGCTAGACACCAAGGTCTCAAGGAAGAAAATAAATAAACCAGATGCCTGTGGTGTGTATGTATGGGGGAGAGACTTGAGGGAGTAAGTCCTTAGGGGTGTTTCAACACCTAGCACCTTGAACCAACTGGTTCGGGAGTGTTGGATGAAAGCTTATCTTAAAGAGTTGCCCCCTTATAGAGCACTTAGCCTGAAGAACACAAACAACCCTTGAAATAACAATAAAAGGATCAATAAATAAAGGTCTTATGGGATATAACAAAGTGAGTATGTTAGGAGATGATAAAGGTCTGAAAGCCAGCAGTGAAATGAACCTAAGATGCTATGCATGAAACCACCATAAAATCAGTAATATGACTTCCACAAGAATGACTCATTTCTCTGGAGATTACATTCATCATTCTCTTGTTCCAGTACTTGCTTAGGGACAAGCAAGCTTTAAGTTTGGTGTTGTGATGCCAGGGCATTTTGGCTAGTTTCACTGACCTTTTCGTTACTGTTTTTAGGTAGTTTCATTGCATTTTCTTAGGAAATAAGCTAGTTTTGGATAGAAAATCATTTACATCCTGATTCAAGCATGTATTGTGCATTTTACATGATTTCATGAGGATTTTGCATGATTTTAATGACAAAATTGATATTGCATCCCCCATGACTTGGATTAGAACTTTGATGCACTTTATTGCTTGATTTCAGGACAAAGGAAGCAAAGAATGGGAGTAACTTGCAAGGCTAAGGAGAAAAGTGATTGCCAATAACACTCTCAAAAGCCATCAATGCCACGTTAAGGAGTCACGTTAACTAAGTTAACGTGAACTCTAACGTGGAGAAGAGAAGTTGAGCCAACGTTAGTGACACTTAACATTGTCACTAACGTTGGCAATTGCTCACAAATGGCCACGTTAGGAGCCACGTTAACCTAGTTAACGTGGCCTCTAACGTTAAAGGGGGAAGAGAAGCCAACGTTAGTGACACTCAACATTGTCACTAACGTTGGTCTAAGGTGCAAAGTACCACGTTAACTCCCACGTTAACATGGTTAACGTGGGAGCTAACGTAAGAGATGAAGAGTTGTCGACAATGTTAGTGACACTTAACATTGTCACTAATGTTGAAGCAACCATACAACCCCCAAGAGCCACGTTAACTTCCCCGTTAACTTGGTTAACGTGGAAGCTAACGATGAGGAATGAAGGATGGGCCAACGTTAGTGACACTCAACATTGTCACTAACGTTGGGATGGCTAAGAGTGGCCACGTTAGAAGCCACGTTAACCTAGTTAATGTGGACTCTAACGTGTGACCTAGGGGCTCATTGGAACGTTAGTGACAATGTTGAGTGTCACTAACGTTCTCGAAGGTTGGCAAAAGCCACGTTAGAAGCCACGTTAACTTAGTTAACGTGGGCTTTAACGTGAAGCAAGAAGGGGGACACTGGAACATTAGTGACAATGTTGAGTGTCACTAACGTTCTCGAAGGTTGGCAAAAGCCACGTTAGAAGCCACGTTAACCTAGTTAATGTGGACTTGAACGTGAGGCTAAGGGGTGAATTGGAACGTTAGTGACAATGTTAATTGTCACTAACGTTCTCAAACTTATACTTTCGCTAAATGTTAAACACCCCTGACGTCTTGAGCTAAAGTCTCTACCCACTTCACACTTTCTCTCTGCAAGTAAGGCCAAGCCCAAATGAAGAAAGGAACTGCTTCAAACTCAAGACGCAAAGGCCCAAGACTTGAAGAGCCAACTAGAAGCTGAGAAGAATAGTATATATAGGAGTAGCTTTGAATTGTTTAGGGGACGGACGGAGAGCTAGGAAATAGAACTACTCTTTGTATTTTACTTTCTCTGCACTTCTAGCTTTATCATGTATTCTCCATCTTTGATTTTGATTTCTAGAGCTATGAACAACTAAACCCCTTTCATTGGGTTAGGGAGCTCTGTTGTAATTTGATGGATCAATACTAGTTTTCATTATTCTTCTTCTATCTTTCCTCTTGATTTTACTTGAAAGCTTTCGATCTTCATCCAATTGGATAGTTATCTTGGAAAAGAAGCTATTCAAACTTGGATCTTTTCAGAACCTTGAAAGAGGAATGAAGAGATCAGCTAGAAATGCTTTCTCATGCTAGACCACATTGGGTGTGGATAGGTATGTGGCTATAACCCTCTCAACACTTGATTTGGGAAATGCATGTGGTATAATCAGTGACCATACTTCATCTCTTCTCATGAGCAATTGACCAAGGAATTGGCTATTGATCAAGATTTGAGAGATTGAACCACAAGAAATTGTTGTTCAATCACTTAAGATTGCCAAGGAGATCAATGAGTGCATTGATTGAGGAAGAGATGAGAATGAAATTGATCCGGAGAATGCAACATCTCCTGAGCCCAATGAACTCCCCATTTCTGATCTTACCCATTCTCTTTAATTTCTGCAATTTATTTTTATGAGCAATTCCCCCATTCCCAATTACAATTTTGCAATTTACTTTCAGTCATTTACTTTCCCGCCATTTTATTTTCTGCAAGTATCAACTCTATTCATGGATTCGCTCAACTAGAGAATTCCTCTAATTAAAGTTGCTTGATCAATCAATTCCTGTGGGATTCGACCTCACTCTATTGTGAGTTTTTACTTGACGACAAATTCGGTACACTTGCCGAATGGAGATTTGTTGAGAGACAAGTTTTCCCCCGATCAAGCGTTGCCGGGGATTGATTAGATCAACAATGATTAAGTGGGTGAGAAGTCTAGATCAAGCATTTTTTTGTTTTTGTTCTCTGTTCTAAGTTGAAACCAAGGTGTTTGTGTTTTTGCCTCACTATGCAAAACTCATCTCTAATATGAGTAATTTCAATTTTCATTGGTATTGTGTTTTACAAAATTCAAATGGAGTTCACCTCATCTTTTAATCAAACAAATTTCATGGGATATTGCCCACCATCACAATATGATTCACGTCATTATTCTAATGATGGCTGGGAATATCACCAAGAAAATACAAATTCTGAGCACTCCAATCCATGGAGATTTGCTTCAGAAACACAAGATGAGCAAGAGAATCATATGGGATATTTTCCTCCACCACAAAATGATGCAAGTTGCTATTTTAATGGTGGCTGGGAGTATCACTAAGAAACTGCAAATTCTGAGCAGTCAAGTCACATGAGAGAGTGTCCGACCTCACTTTCCAGTTCTACATTTGACAATTCTTCATCACCTAAATATGTCTCAACACAAACTTCCACGAGCCAAAGATTCTCAGAGCTTGAGTCCAGGTTCAACAGACTTGTGGAGGAACAACAACAATCCCGGAGAGAACTAGAAATCCTTTTTCATGAGACAGATGAGCAATTGGAGAACACAGAGAAACGCTTAGAACTACTAAGCAAGGAAAATGAAGACCAATTGATGGATGCAAAGGAGAACGTGGAAGAGCAAAATGAAGAGGCCTTTGAACTAATTGAAGATCCCCTTCAAAAATCCAGAAAATTGTTGAAAAGACAAGAACAACTCATGGAGAAACAACAACAATCCTGGAAAGAGCAAGAGATCCTCTTTAAGGAAGTGGATGAGTACTTGGAGAAAGGAAGGAGAAACTCAGAACTGCTAAGCAAGGAAGACAAAGACCAATTGGTAAATGTGAAGGAGGAATCGGAAGAACGAGAAAGGAAGGAAGACACTCAAGAGAAGTCACACTCAAGTGAAGTAGAGAAGTGCATAGAGGAAGAGCTCACGGAACCATCATTGCAACGGACTCTTGATGAAGACAAAACTCCAATAATCACACAACCACCAAGTGCTGATATCCAAGAAGTGAAGGCAACTAACAAAAGCACCAATCCTGTCCCTGAACCAGCAAGCAAGCTCAATCAAGCCAAATTCAAAAGGAAGCTTGCTGAGAGGAAACCAAGAAAGGGGACGGTAGCTGAAACTTCTCCTCCCTTGAGGTCATTCCTCTTAACAAATTGGAAGAAGAGGAAGAAAGTGAAAAATAGGTAAATAGTAGGTAACATTCCTTCTCCTTGCCTTATTTAAATTCAATAAATAGGCACATGGTTACATTCTAAGTTCGGTGTTGCCCTGCAACAAATTGTTTTCAATCCCTTTGGATGATTGCATCAATTTTACATGAAAGTGTCACACTAAGATTCTAAGTTTGGTGTGCCACTTATTTTTCTATGCAAGTTATCCAGCAGCACCACTTGTCTGCATAATCACAATGCCTCTGCAAATTTATCTTTCTTTTGGTTTGACACTTTGTTATTCTGTTTACTTTAGTGTTTCTTTGTTTTTAATGCTTTCACTTATTTTGCTTCTTAACTGTTTTTGTTAATACATCACCAAGAGATCCTTATTCATGACAGATTTTTGGCTTGGTGATTGTATTCAACATATAACAGTTCCTTTTGTTTAGTTTTTCAAATAAATTGACATAGGATTGCATTCTAAGTTTGGTGTTGCTATGCAACAAAATTTGGTTCCAATCCTTACAAGATACCTGCATCAATTCCAAGTGAAAGTGTCACACTAAGTTTGGTGTGCCACTTATACTTTATGCAATGTATCATGCACACCCTCTTATGTTTGCAATCACCATGTCTCTGTCTCTTGTGCCTTGATTTTTATCTTAAATTTTGCTTGCTTGCAACACATGTACTGCTAACATTTCATTGTGTAAGATATTCATGATCCATCTTAGCCCCATAACCATTGTTCTAATTGTTGCTTGAAGATGAGCAAGCATTCTGAGTTTGGCAAGGGAAAGAGGAAGAATAGAGGAAAAAGGACAACAATAATGAAGATGAACTACAAGGTCGTAGAGCTCCTTTTCTTCTCATTTGTTTCCAGCACTTAAATTTCATGATTGTCTTTATCTTCTCTGTTTACATGTGTGTATGAATAAAGCATAGCTTGAATCTTGATTTGTAACATGTTGCTGTGGCATTATAACTACCAACTTGAATTCTGTGAGTTCAAAAGTAGTAAAGCATCATGATCATAAACAAACAAGGAATTAAAGAAGAGTTTAGCATGTGCATACAAGTATTGGAAAGCTAGTATGATTAATTGTTGCTCAATTACATTGGATTTTATTTATTTGAAGTTTTCATCTAGTACATTTTGTGAAATCTTTTGAAATCATGAAAAACTTGAAAAAAAAAAGTAAATGCAAAAAAGGGCAAGAAAATAAAAAGGGAAAGAATGGGAAAGCTGAAGGCTCTGAGTACCAATGGCAATTTATTTGTTAAGTGCTTGTGGTGTTTATGTATCAAGCCAAATGCTTGAAAACAAAACACTTAGAAGTCAAGGCTAGGCTCAAGTGCAAAAGCACTCCCTCAAAGCTCAAGGCTCTGAGCATCAATGATTAGAGAGTTAAGAAAAGAAACAAATGAGCTTAATGAAGTCCTCTAATTAAATGCTTGTGGTGCTTATGTATCAAGTGGTAATACTTGAAAACAAAGCATTTAGAAGTCGTAGCTTTGTTATCAACTCATGGGGCAAAGCACCCAAAAGGAGAAGCTAATAAGAAAATCAAAAGCTTGTTTCAAGGAAGAAATATAAGAGAAAGCTTTCATAAATTGAGCTAGATAGAAGCATCAATCATTTACATCTCTTTTGTGATTGTAGCATGCTTAGAAAACTAGCTAACCATGAACATTGAGTTGCTATTCTTCTTACCTTGGATTGTCAATCTTTATTGCATGATTCTTTTCTTGCTTGGGGACAAGCAAGGTTTAAGTTTGGTGTTATGATAACATGTCACCATGTCATGTTTTTCTATGCTTTTTCATACAATAAATTGATGATTAGTGCTTAAATATTGCATTCTTTTGTGCTTAATTGGAATATTTCCTTGATCATTTAATTTTATAAATCTTGTAGGAAATAAGAAGAAAAAGAAGCAAAGAAGCACAAAATAAGCTAAAAAGGAGAAAAAAAAGAGCTTTGGGGCACACTTTGAAGTTGGAGCACACTAGGCCACGCTTTTAAAAGTGTGGCCCATGACCAAATCAAATGAGGAAGCGTGGCACAATGAAGGAGGGAAGCCACAATGCTCTCCCCAAGAGCTCAGTGCTCTCCAAAGGAGCACAACAATGAACCAAGGAAGCAACATTTCAATGCTCTGCTCCCCTTAAGAGCTGAGCACAATTTGAGAAACAAGAAACAAGGAAAGGAGAAACAATGCTCAGCTCACCAAGGGAGCATTATCGGGCTCTCACAAGAAATAAATCAAAGGAAATAAGTTGCCAATGCTTGCTCCAAGGTTTGAACCCATGACCTTAGGGAAGGAGGGGAGCGCTACTCACAAGGAAAACAAGCCAAGAATTGGCCAAATGCATCCCCCAAGATTCGAACTCAACACCTTGAGGAAGCAAAGATCAAGGGCGCTACAAGGAACCCAAGGAAATTGCACCAGCGTGCATTCCTCAAGTGTCGAACCAAGGACCTTCCCTTGGAAGCTCCAATGCTCAGCTCACTTGGAGAGCTGAGCGCTACTCATGGTGCACCGCGCAATACTTGACACGGCCAGGGAGTAAGACATGCGCACAAGGCCTCAATGCTCAGCTCAACTTGTGAGCAGAGCATTCCCCTGGAGCTTCTCCCAGCAAGGCATGCAACAAGGATCCCCACACTAAGCAGAGCATCCTCCTGGAAGCAAATTGTCACTCATGGGCCAAAATTCAACCAAAATTCCATTTAAATTCAATTCATCACCAAATTGAATCAAGGCCAAGAAAACCCATTTCTCCTCAAATCTAAAGCAAGCAAAGCCCACATCATCACTCAAAGGCACATGGATCAATTAGATTAGGATTTTCATTTTAATGATAATTTGTTTTAATTTCATTTTCATTTTCACTTTGTAAAGCCTATATAAGGCACCATTTTCATCTTTGTTAGGGGGTTGGCTCTAATAGAGAGCATTGGTAGGCTAGCTCCACTAGGGAGCATTAGGAGTAGTAGTAGAGAGCTCTCTCTTTTAGTTTTCCTTTTTGATTTTGAATTGTGGATTGAGAATTGAAGGAATTCTGTTTCACTCTTGATCTACAATTTCTCTTTGTCCTGCTTCTGCATAATTGCTAAGAATTGAAATTTGAAATATGAGTTTTCCTTTACTGCTTCCATCTTCATTTCTTCTTCAATTTGTTTGTTGTTGGATTAAAGAAGGAATTGAGATCTAGATTTGTTTTCTAGTCTCTTGACCCCTGAGATCTTTACTCTTTTGGTGAGAGTCTCCAATTTAAGTTTGGTTCATCTGCTGTTTGCTTCTTGAAGCAATTTTGCTTTGCTGTTTAGATCTGCTACATTTTATTCCATCTGCTACTTCTTTGATTGAATGCATCCTAAATTTTCTTGTTTAACTTTGAATCCCAGCTCCCAATTTACTTTCCTGCACTTTAGTTCCTCTGCACTTTACATTTGAGCTACTGTGATATGAATTTAATTTTCCTGCACTTTAATTTCCCTGTCACTTGTTCTCAAGATCTCTTTGATTACTTGCTTCATTGCTTTCTTTAATTTCCAGCACCCAGCCCCCCTCTACTTCTCATGCAATTTACTTTTCTTGCAATTTAAGTTTCAGCTATTTTACTTTCTTGCACTTTAAGTTTCTATAATTTTACTTTTTGCACTTTAATTTTCCTTTCTATTTTACTTTCTGTTGGCTACATTTCATCCAATTTCACTTCAATGTTAGCTTGACTAAACTAATCACCCACTAAAGTTGCTTGATCCATCAATCCCTGCGGGATCGACCTCACTCTTGTGAGTTATTACTACTTGATGCGACCCGGTACACTTGCCGGTTAGATTTGTGTGTTAGAAATTCGTTTTCCGCAAAAACACCATCAATCACCCAACTAAAGTTGCTTGATCAATCAATCCCTATGGGATCGACCTCACTCTTGTGAGTTTTACTGCTTGATGCGATCTGGTATACTTGTCGGTAGTTAATACGGATGTAATTTTTCTACTATCCGTTAGGAAACTCTAAATGCCAATGCAATAGTCTTGATGTTTTAGAGGACATGTATATCCTTCTTAGCCTAGAAGTGAGAGGGAAGTATCTCAATACCTTTACAGGAATGAGCCTATGCATGTGTTCAGTTGTGTCCAAAACTCGTGGATTGCTGCTGGTGTTATCGTCTAGTTTATATCGAGATGCATTGCATATTGTGCATTTACTCTTGGTCTCATTATCGGGACCCTAAAAGAGCATATAGTTGTTTGGACATGCATGAATTTTTTCATATCCCAAGCCTAACTGCTTAATCATTTTTTTTTTTGCTTCATAAAATGAAACAGGCAGATTTGCATGAGAAAACGCACTCTTAAGAAGATTAAGTATCATCGAGAATGTCTTGTCAGTCGCACCGCACAACACTTTGATATGATACAGCTCAACAATAAATGACAACTTGCTGTACCCCGCACACTCGTTGTATAATTTGCGATTTCCATCCTTAAGCAACTCTTGAATTCTTTCAGATTCCTCTTGAGTGTCATCTTCGATATGATTTGGAAAAGAGTCGCTCCTCTCTTCAAAAAATAGTGATAATTAATTTTATTATATTAGTTAATTAATTGATAATTAAATTAAAATTTAGTATTTTAATTAAATACAACTTAAATTATTAGTAATTTTTTAAAAAATATTTAAGATAAAAAATATATTATTTATACCATAAAGATTATAATAAGTAGATTTGACAATTAAATATGCGATAATAACAAATAAAATAATTGTTTAAACAAATATTTAGTCATGTTAAAAATAAAAAAAAAAGTCTTTTTTTTGTTATTTTGAATATTATATTGTATGTATGAAATTATATTTTTATTATTTTAAATATTATAATAAGTGATTGTATAATGTATATATATTTTTAGTTCTTATCAATATGTATAGATAGTTCTCATTTAAAATTTTAAATATATCTAAACCAATTTGGATTGGTTAAGTGATATCTTAGTCGTCCGCTTAAGTAAGTATTGGGAGTTCGAATTCTATCTCGTATGTGTAGCACGCAATGCATTGCCGGTCAATTGCAGATTGTTAAATGGAACCCAAATTCACGATGAATTAGTCCTTAACTTGTTAGGTATCGTGGAAAACCTAAAAAAAAATCTACACCTAAATTTTATTATATTTTTGTCCCCACTACTAAATTTTTCTGGGTCAGTCACTGTCATCAACCCCATCAAAGTTGTTGGCAGCTGAACCAAAAATATCATTAAGCATATCTTGTAGCGGAGCTCTTTCCTCTGATTTTCTAAAGTCATGGCTTGATGATGCTACTTCAGGTTGGACTACACTTTCTCCATGCATATACCAAAAAGTGTATTTTTTTTTAAAAAACATTTATGGAGTAAATGTGCTAACACCTCAACTCTAGTTCTCATATTCTTAAAACCACATTTAATACAGGACATATGATTTTTTCATTTATGGCAACTCTTTGAAAGGCAAAATCTAAGAAGCCAGCTACACTACATTTGTACTCTGCTGATGTAATTGATTTATCAATTCAACTCTTGTCAATTATAGTTAGACACTCTGTTCTAAATGTCGAGATATGCATAATGTAAGTATCAGAAAAGCTGACAAACGACTAAATCTAAAAAGAACTTTAAAAGTGAATAAGTTAATGGATACTTGACACCACATATTATAGAATTATAGAATCGTAGTCAGACACAATGACAGATTCAATGTTTTTTTTAATTGGGGGCAAAATATAAAAAAATTATAATAATTTTATACTTTTTGTTCATTGTTGAATCTTATTATTCATTAACTATTAACCATATAATAAAAATATGGGACCATCTAGTGTACAGATGTGCCTGTACAGATTTTTGTTCTTTTGTGGCTGAAAAAGCGTGTCATTGAAAGTGTTGTTTTAAAAAAAAGTGTTACCCTTAATCGTTAACTTGGCTCTGATACCAAATTTTAAGTCGTCTTTTCTTTTAATTTCTTTTTTGAAGTTTCTATTAATTCTTCGAATAATTTTCCAATTCATAATAAAAAGTATTGATCGTATTACTAGCATTTATACTTCTGATTTTTATAGTTTTTCAATCTTGTTTTAGTTTATAATATTCTTTTTTGCATGGATTATTGTATATAAAACCTTTTATCTGTTTGTCTTTTTCTTTAATATAATTTCTTAAATCCTCAAAAACTTCTTTTATTTCTACATTTTCTGTTGTTTCTAAATATCTTTTTAATTTTTCAACTTCATTTTCCATTTTTTCCTTTAACAGTTTTAATTCTTTTAAGTTATAATATGGTTTTCCAGGCATTTATAAATTTTTTAAGTTTAACTCCAACTTGTTTATATTTATTCTTGTTTCTATCATTTTTATTATAAGGTCATCAATTTCGATCTGAAGATTGTTTAATTCCCTTTTATACTCCTTTATTTTACTTTTTAATTTTTTTCGCCCTTTTCCTTTTTATTTTATTTTCTGGTCTTTCAATCTTTGTATGCTTCATTATTTATCTTAGAGTTTCTGCAAATTCTATCATCGATTCATCGCTATTTTCTAGAGATTCTATTAATTTTTCTAGCTCTTCGACTTCTCTTTTTAACTTGTCATAGATTGTTTTTAGAGCTTCAAATGCTCTTTGATTTATTTCAGAAAACTGTAAATAATTCAACCGATTCTCTCTTTCAAAGAGCTCTTGTTTCTTGTCTTGATAAGTTACATATATTTTTTCTTTATTTATTGTCATAATTTAATGTTTAGGGTTTCATTTAATTTTTCGACCTTTTTTGTTAATTCTTTTATTTCAGAATTTTCTTCTTTAATCTTTAACTTGGATAAACTTAAAGGGCTATTAATTTTAGATTCTCTTATTTGAAAATTCAATGAAACGAATTTTCCTGATGGTTCTTTTAATAATAGAACTGGGTTTTCAATAGCTTTATATTTTGGTATTTCTGTTTTTACAATTTTCTGAAATAATTCATCAACATAAATTCTTTCTCTATTTTTAAATATTATACTATGATGGCTATTGGTTAAAGCATAATTTATTGCATATGTAATTGAAAATGGTTCATCGTCTTGTTCCATTAGATTCTTTCTGTGAAATTTATAAGCCAAACTTATAGATCTTCCAAGATTTTCAGTTGATAAAGGTATAGCATATCCAAGATGGGCATTGAATTTTACGTTTACATTTGCCAAGTTTCCATGAACAATTCCAATTATTTGATCTATTGGGTCATCAGTAATTCTTTTATCACAAATCGCTAAGCTTATTGGTGAGTTAATTCCTTTCATATATGTAGATTTGATTAAGACTTGTATAGTACTAATATGAATCCATCCAATTTTCGATCTCTTTTGTTGATATTTAATTTCCTCAATCTGTTTACTCAACTCTTCATCATTTATCAAAGCTATTTCAAGTTCTCCATTAGCAGATTTTATCTTTATAAGGCTTTCAAGTTGAATTTTTCCATAATATATTATATTTTTTCTATTAAAAACTTCTTTTAAAAGATTTTGTTTATTAAAATTTTCATTTGATTTGAGGTTTAATTCTGTTTTTAAAACAGCCTGTTTTTCGTTATCTAATAAAGCAGTTAATCTATAATAATCAGATTTTTCTGTTAATTCTAAGCTTTCTAAATAATTCATAACTAAGAGATTAGGATAAAGGCGTACCTTTCTGGAGAAAAACTTCCTTTATTTAGTATATTTTACATAAGATGTTTTTATCTCCAGAGGGGAGATTGTAGATACTAACTCCAGAGGGGAGTTTAGAATTGGTTTTCCCTAAGGGAATTCTTCTTCAAACTATAGAATCGCCTCGGCAGCTTCCTCCTTGCTCTCCTAGCATATGAGTACTCTTTGCCTCTTGCTTTCTATGGTTTGATGATCTCTACAATTGCCTAAGCAACCTATTTATAATGGTTGGGTCTGATGGACAATTCCCATCCTTACCCTTCTTATGACGTCATTGCTTACGTCATTGTTTATTATCTTGCACCAGCTACATTGTTGGTGCTCTATGACTTAAGCGCTTACGTCACTATGCAATAATGTTGAGAGATGCTTCAGATATGTTGTCCTCTTCTTTCATTATGTAGCCTTCAGATGCGTTGTCTCCTTCCTTTATCATGTGGGTTGATTCCGTTTCATTATTGCTTTCTTCAGATAACTCTGAGACACATAGCTGGCACTTGTGGTCTCCTCTGTCTTTTATCAAATAGCAGAGATTCCTCTTTATCCCTTCGGGAAGCTTTTCTAAGAGTCCAAATAAGTTGTAGAATGCTGATTCAAATTCCACTAAGAGTCTCATCTCTCTTTCTTCAATTTCATTCCTTTTACTGGACACAAGCAAAGTATTTCTGCTTTTATAATTGATTCTTGTGTGAGATTCCCTTGTTATCTTTTGAGTTCTTTCGAAGACCCTTGCTAGTGTGCTGGCTAGTCTTCCTTCATGACTGTAGATTGTTAAATCTTGAACTTGATCAATTTGTTGAAAATTTCCTGGGAAGACGGACATGAAGATTACTTGATGTGCTGGAACCAAGCATTCTTCTTCTTCATTAAAAATAGGTTGACTATTCGTAAATTTTAGGGATATATCCCTTGGATTTACGTTGTCAATCATATTTTTAAATCTCTTTACTGCATCAATAAATCCTGCAGGAAACTCACTAATAATTTTCAAATCATTAAAAATTAAAATTGTATCAATTAATCCATACTGGAAAAACTGATAGGTGTCAGATGGGGAAGCCTCTGGAAATATAACCAGCTTTGTTAGCTGTTCTTTGGCAATAGGATAATATCCCAAGATTGCCCTTTTTCTTCAGTCCAATTTAGGACTATGTTAAGGGTTTCTCTGAGATTTAATCTACAGACCCTTTTCTTTTCCTTGATTTCGGCCCTTGTAGGAATGTTTCTTATTATTCCTGTTCTCTGGGTTTGAATTGGAGCTTTATCTGCGCTTTTTAGGGTTTGCTCTGGATGAAGAGCTTCATATTCCCTGAAAGATTCCTTTGCTTCTTCCAGTGTTAAAAACCCTCCTTTATGAATTATCCTTGATTGATGTGTAAATGATGCTGCTTTTTCCCAGGTATCTTATACTCCTTTCATGGGGCCATTATAAATTACATAATATTTTTTGTCTTGGGTGGATTTTTTGATAATTTCAGCAATTGTTTTATTTTCTGGAATTTTTTCTTCACCTGATTTGTCCACCACGCTTAGCTGGCTGAACTCTGATGGTTTTGGTTGTTGTGTTGATTTCATTGCTTCGATGGCCTTTTTGAGGGATTGGATCTGTGTCCTTATTTGCTGACAATGCTTGCATTTTTCAAGTTCTTGTTCGTATTTCTGAATTTCTTGATCTAATGCGTTGTAGACGAACTCCATTCTCTTGTTAATGTATCTGCAATAACATTTTTGTCACTCTTAATATATTCAATTTTTATTGGATATTGTAACAAAAATAATTGCCATCTTACCAATCGTCCATGATTATAATCAACTTTTAAATTATATCGTATGAAACTTGTTAGATAACTTGAATCTGTCCTTAATGTAAATTCTCTGGGTAGTAAATCAATTTTCCATTTTTTAAGAGATTTAATTGCTACTAGAGTTTCCTTTTCATGAGTGGTATATCTCCGTTCTGTTGGAGTAAAAGTCCCTGAAATATACCTGCAAAGTAATTCCTTTGGGGAATATTTAGAATCTAGTGATTCTTTTTCTTGTTCCAAACTTTTTATAGCTTTCTTAGCTTTTAGACATCCTGACCAGGTTATGTCTGAAGCATCTGTTTCTACTATTAAGTAGTCATTTTCTTCTGGAATATAAAGTTCTGGAAGTTTTTCACATAATTCTTTAATCCTTTGAATTTGCATACTGTCTTTTTCATCCCATTTCCATTCTTTTTTAGTACTTATTTTTGGAAATAAGCTTTTAGTGTATTCTGTTATATTCTTTAAAAATCCTTGATCAGAAATATAATTTATACATCCTAAAAATCTTTGTAATTGTTTTCTATCTTCTATTTTATTAGGAAATAAATTTACCTTTTCTAGGACATTTGGCTGAAGTTTTAGCTTTCCTTGAGTGGATAGAATTAATCCAAGAAACTCTATTTCTTGTTTTCCTATTCTTGCTTTCTTTTTGCTAAGAACTAGTCCTTTTTCTTTACATCTTTCTAAAACTATTAATAATTTTTGAAGATGATCTTCTTTATCCTATTTTGTAAAAATTAGTATATCATCAATGCACACTAAAACAAATTCATTTAACTCTTTTAGATTTTCTTCCATAAATCTTTGATAAATACCTGGAGCTTGTTTTAATCCGAATGGTAATACATTCCATTCATAGAGTAACACACTTGTTGATTCTTTTGTTGGGCAAGTAAAAGTAGTTAATTTCTTTGTTTCTTCGTCTAAACGAAGTTGCCAATATCCTGATTTTGCATCAAGAGATGAAAACCAAGTCGCTCCTTTTATTTTTTCTAAAATAGATTCTTTTCTTGGAAGTTTATGAGCATCACCAATAGTTGCTTCATTCATCTTCTTATAGTTAATAACCATTCTTCGTTTTCCCCTTTTAATTTCATTATTGTTTTCGACATAAAAGGCTGGAGCTGCATGAGGACTTTTACTTAATCTTATAATTCCTTTTTCCAAAAGATCTCTACATTCTAAAGAGAATTCTTCTCTATCTCTTGCGGAATAAGGAATTTTATTTGGAACATTTATCTCTTTTGTAGGATCTTTTAATTTAATGCTTACTAATTCGT
The DNA here is from genome assembly GCF_003086295.3 of Arachis hypogaea. Taxonomy (NCBI): domain Eukaryota; kingdom Viridiplantae; phylum Streptophyta; class Magnoliopsida; order Fabales; family Fabaceae; genus Arachis; species Arachis hypogaea. Next base: position 63,427,621 of record NC_092045.1, read on the forward strand.
TATTTGTATTTTTAATATCTAAAGGATTTTCAGCACAAATTTCATCCAAAAGTTCCTCTATCTTTATTTCAAGATTATTTTTTGGAATGTTTATCTGAAAGTATAAATTTAAATAACATGTTTCTAATATAGAAAATATTTTAAATTTTAAGATCTTATCTATAGTAGTAGTTGGTATTTTTATACGTTTTGATTTTTGATTTATTGAAGAATCATGTGGAGCTTTTAAGACTATATATGTTAATTCTTGAATGAATGGATGATATAGTTTTAAAAAGTTATTTCCTATGATAAAATCCATTCCAGAATCTAACATATATATAGATGGAACAATGAACCTATAATTTTGAATAAAAATTTCAGTCATCTCTGTTTTTTGGTCAATTTTATGTATTGATTTGTCAGCTATTCTAACTCTTAATGGTTTCTTTAATTTTTTCCAATCAAGTTTTATATTTGAACTAGCAAAGCATTGTGTTGCTCCAGAATCTATAAAAGCATTTATAAATTTTTTTGTTATTTTTATAGTAATAAATGTGGCATTATTACTCAGTCTCTGAGTCTGTTTCTGAGACATATTCAAAAATATAGTCTAGGTTATCATCAGATTCCTCTAAAGGTTCCATAAAACAAGACTTAGCAATTTCTATTTGTTTAGTAAGATCTTTTTTATCCTTCTTTTTCGGACATTCATTTGCATAGTGTCCTTCTTCTTGGCAATACCAACACTTACAGTTTTCTTTTTTATTTGGGCAATAGTCATTTTTTTGCCTTTTGTTTTTATTGTTATTTCTTGTTCTAAAATACCTCTTTTTTCTTCAGTTTGGATAGTATTTTCTTTTTCTAAATTGATATTTTCTCTTTCTCTGAAAATTTTTATTAAGCCCATATTTTTGGGGTATCTCTTCATTATCCTGATAGCAGATTCTAATTATATTTGCAAATCTTTTTTGAGTTGCTTCTTGCATACAACGCTCTTTTATTTCCTCTCTTATTGCAGCGGTTGCTCCACCAAAATTATTTTCAATTGTCCCTCTATTTATTTCTCTTATAAATCTTCCCATTATGAATTCATTAGCAGGATATGGAAGTTTTGTTATATACATACTAAGATAATGATTTTTATCTTCTTCTTTTAATTTGTAATAATGTATTCTATATTCACATATATAAGATTCCACATTACATAGATCATATATCTGGATATTAGCTAAATGGTTTTTTACTTCTTGATATTCTTTATTATAGACTTCTTGTTTATGATCTATAATATTTTTTCCAAAAAATTCTTTATATAGAATCATCATTATATATAATATCTTATCATAAGCTGTTATTTTTGTTGCTAAATCTTCTATTATTTGGTTTTCTATTGATGTCATATAATCTCTTATAGTTCCTTTAGTATGAAATCCTATGTAATTCCAAATATCTCTTCCAGACAATTCACTAAGCTTTGGATTAGTAAAAGCTTCTAATAAAAAGGAATTCAACCAATTTTCAAAAATTTCTTTTTCATTTTTTTACAGTCTAAATCAAGCATTCTTTCTCCTTCCATTTCCTGGATTTTAGGAACATACTTTAATGGTATTTTTGTATATTTTGAATCTTTATTTATAAACCCTTTTTTAAAAGCATAATTATCAAAACCTGTTTCCCATTTATATTGAGATTGGTTATCTTTAGATGTTCCAGCTTCATTTTTTACTTGTATTGGAATTGCTGGTTCTTCGTCACTTGAATAATCTAGGATGTGTTCTTCATTTTCTATATTTTCAGAATTTACTAATTCTTCTTCTATTTGAAATCCTTGTTCCATAATATTATTTTCTTGAGCCATTTTTAATTGTTTAAAAAGCATTGTAACTTCTTCTAATTTTTCTTCAATATTCATAATTTTAGTGGTGGTTTTACTTTTAGATCTGTTATGTTGATTATATTTTGAAATTTTTCTTCTTTGGGATTCTCTTTTTCTTTATTTCTTTGAAATTTTATGGATACTAATATTTCTTCAAGCATATCTACTATAGAATTTAATTGTGGGTTAAAAGTATGATAAAGATGTGGGGAATCATTTCCATGGTAACATTTCTTAGAAATTCCGTGTGAAAAATAAGTTTTTTCAGGTTTTTGAAGTCCTTCAATAAAACTTATAGTAAAATAAAGATTTTGAGAAAAATCATTTGGTATTGATTTTAAGAATTCGGTGTCATTAGTTAAAATCATTAATTTTTTATCTATTAATTTTGATAACTTGATTATTTCTTCTCTTAAATCTTCTAATTTACTTTTTTCCATTAGGTGACGCTTTTCTTTGTGAAGAGTTACGGTTTAAAGTGTGGCTTTAGAAAGTGTGGTGTAGACAAATCTTTAAATCTGTACCAACTTTTGGTCTGTATACTAAAATTCTCCTAAAAATATATATCATAACATTTATACAAAATAAAAACGCAGCATGATTGCATGAATTAAAAAACATGGAAAACATAAACATAAATATTTAACTAAAAAAAACTAAAGGAGGAGGTTAAGGAGTCTTACTAAGAGACGGAAAATCAGGAACCTGCAAAAATAAAAGAGAATTAAAAAAAACGAAATGGGGTCAAATTTATTTATTGAATGAGGGATTGGATTAAATAAGTTTTTATCCCATATCCCATATAATACATGTTACGTTATAAAGTGTCAAAAGGGGCATTTATCCCACACTTTCCGATATAAATTCGTCTTTGGTACCAAAAGAAAAAAATTTAAAAAGTACTAACTTAACCAACCTGAATAGAGTAATTTGCTCGGATTACCAAAGTATGACTTGAATGGCAGGTTAACAAACTGTTAATAATTTAGTAGAATTTTAGATTGAAAATTTGTCCTTTTCTGTATCCTATGAAATAATTATATTACAATATATAATTAAATATCAAAAATAATAAATATGATTAAGGTATCACTTTGGAAAGAAAGCTTAATTTAAAAAAGAATAAAAAAAACTTTAAAATGCAAATTCATAAAAATACTAAAAAGTTAAATTTATTTTTGCTCGTATGAAAATTAGAATGCAGGTTATTCACATATATAGAAAAATTTGGTGGCATTTATAACTATTATTTAGTATGTTTTAATGATAAAAAAAAATAAGAAGATAAAGACATAGGTCCGGTTTGACTAAACAACTTAATTAAGCTATTTTTAAAAAAATAATTTAAACAGTAAATGACTATATTAAAAGTAGTTTATAAATAAGTTATTTTGTATTTAAATTTTTAATTCTAAAAGTACTTATTTTATAGAAATATGATAAAAAGTTGTAGCATTATGAGAGAAGTTATTTTTTTTTAACTTCTCTATAAACTCCTAAATAACTTCTTAGAAAACTACAATTTGGTTTTAAAAATTACACCAGATATTAATACTACTACTTTTCATAAGTCAAAAGCTCAAAAAAATTACTTCTGAAATTTTTCAAACGGGTCTATAGTAGAATAACAATATAGTATGTTTTAATGATTTTAAAAATAAAAAGATAACGTAACAGGTTATCACAATTAAATACTTACTTGTTGTCCTTTGATCTCGTTAATCTTATCTTTTCTATTATTTTTTTCTCGGTTGCAACAAAAAAATGCTAAACTCGTGGGAATGAAATAGAAGAAATAATACTAATGACCTATGAATAAACCAACAGCGAAGAAGTATTGTATAATAATTTTTTATGAATGATTGAAAATATCAGCCCTTATATAACACTGTAAATTGCATAAGTTTAGAAATTAGTTACTCAACTCTATGACTAAGTCTATTCATATATCTTATCTTGGCCATTTCAATCTTAATCTCTTATCTAAAATCTATCTTATTTATTATCTATTTTATTTTTTCTTTTATCGTATTGTTATTTGCTTTGAATCTAAATACTTTATCTTTTAAAAACTTAAATTTGAAAGGCCTCAAAGCAGACACCAAATTGTTTTAGCCTTTTATAGTTTATCTCTTTTATTTTTAGGCACCCATTTTTTAATTTTTCCCACCCTTGTTTCTTATCAAAACTGGATGCCTGGAATGAGAAGAGAAAAGCCAACTAACAAGCCATGACCACTGATAAAACTGCAATCGACTAAGTTATGCATCTCGAGCGATCTTTGGTCTTTGAATTCAAGTTATTCTTCCTTTTGTTCTTCTTCTACTTTGTCGTAATTTTTCTTAAATTTAAATTAGAATTTGGCCATGGAATTAAGCAAACACATATTACACATGGAATTGTCCAGGCTTCCCTAGTGGCTCTGGTGGTGCCTAATCCCTCTGCCACTGGATTCATGGCATCTCAGGAGGCTGTAATAACTAGCGCCGCGGTGCTTGGACGAGGAGCTGCCACCACAGGGTTCAAGCGATTCTAAGCTCTAACTGAAGCCCCCAAATACAAGAAGGATGGACCTTTCCGGAAGCTTTTTCATCCTTAATGAAGAGTGGGTTTGAACAAAAGTTTTTGTTAGCAGCTTCTGGTGGGTTTTCTGTTGTTCCAGTAGTCTCTACAATTAGGGCAGGTGCAATTAAGGTACACAATCATGGCATGTGCAATTAAGCTTCATAAGTTTCAGCTTTCTTTGGTCTTCAGAAGCATTTCTAATTGTTGAAATATCTTTAATTAAAAAGGAAATACATTACTGGTGTTTTCATAAACTCTATTGCACTAAAGATTCACGTAACTCATTGATAAGCTTTTGTAAAATGACACTGCCCCTTTTTGACTCTCAAAAGCAAGGGGAAAGACTAGAAGAGAGAAAAATATAATTGGCACGTGTTAAGTTTTTCAGGGTCACAAAACAATAAAGCGTCTCTTCTGAAGTGTACACAACTATCTTAGATCCCTTACATGAATCTATTATGTATTATATACATACTTAGTTAAGGCATTTTATCAAGAAAATTGTCCATTTTATCTCTTAGTGTTTTGTAATTATTTTTCTCGTGTCACTAATACTAGATAATTTTCTCAACTAATTCTATATAGATGTCTAAATTTTTGCAGTGATCGTTGGAGGACTATCCAATTTTGCAGCTTATGCATTTGCACATGCGATTCTTGTAAAAATTATCGTAGTTGCTTTCTTGTTGCATACTATTGTTTATGAGCATAAAAGCAGTAGGAATAGCTTTGAAGCTTACATTTGAAGGCACAAATCAATTCTAGTAATTTCTGAGCTGGTTTTTTACAATGATCGTGCTAGGATGTTATCTTTTACAGATTAACTACGTGAACAAGGTAATCTTTGGAATCATATTAGCAGTGATGTAATATATTCTGTTTGCTGATTATTGGAGAGTTAGAAATAGAGTCATCTCAACTCTTCGTAGAATTTTTATAATATTTCTCCGTTTTAGATAGATATGTCCATGGCTATTTCTAAATTAAAAAATATTATACATTCTTCCTCTTTCAGGCTTCTATCATGATATCACTAGTCAAATGACCACGCTTTCATTGTGTAATTCAGTATATAGCATTTTGAGAAGTTTTAAACAAGAGGCTTGACGATTGGATTTCTATCGGTAAAGAATTTAATAAAAGTAACCGCGTTGTAAGTATAGTTTCTAAACCAACAGAGAATCCTTTCATACAAAAGTTTGGTTGTCACAAGTAACAAAACCCAATAAAATTTATAACTGAAGTATTCAAACCTCGGGTCGTCTTCTCAAGGAATTGCAGGGAGGTGTGTTTTATTATTGGTTATGGAAAATAGTATTTTTGGATTTTTGAAAGGTTTGAACAAGAGAAATAAATTGCAAGAAATTAAATTAAAAACTAATAAAGCTCTTGGTAAGGTATGAGAATTGGAAGTTCTATTCTAGTTATCCTTATCAATTGTGATGAGAATTGGCTTTTGCTCCCACTTGGTCAACCTCTAACTATGAAGGTATGTTAAGTGGATAAATCAATTTGATTCCTCAAGTCCTAGTCAATTCCTAAGAAAATACTAGAGTTAGGAGAATTCAAATCAATCAGCAAAGAATTCTAATTTTCAATCATCAGCTGAGTCTCAAGTGTCACCAATTACTCAACCAAAGCTAAGAGTGTAAAAAGCTAAATTAAAATCATAAATATGAAATACCTCAAATTGTATTAAATAGGAAATCAATCTAAACATAAAGAGTTCATAAACCAAATTGAAAAAATAAATAAAAGGAACATTGAAGCTGTAATTTGAAAAGAAGTAATCTAAACATAATAGAAATCCTAAATCCTAATCCTAAGAGAGAGGAGAGAACCTCTCTCTCTAAAAACTACATCTAAAAACCTAAAATTATAAATTATGAATGAATGTTGTATGAATTATTGTTGTATTGCCCCACCTTATAGCCTCTAATCTGTGTTTTCTGGGCCGAAAACTGGGTCAAAAACAGCCCAAAAATTTCCCCCAGCGATTTCTGGTTCGTACAGGTCGCTGCAAAGTCATGCGGAAGCGTCGTCCACGCGTTAGCGTGGGTTGGGTTCTTGCCAGGTCACGCATCTGCGTGATCTACGCGTTTGCGTCGCCTGGCTTCGGGGCAGTGATGAGCGGATAATTTGTACGCATTTTGGCATTGTTTTTAGTATGTTTTTAGTATGATCTAGTTAGTTTTTAGTATATTTTTATTAGTTTTTAGTTAAAATTCACTTTTCTGGACTTTACTATGAGTTTGTGTGTTTTTCTGTGATTTCAGGTATTTTCTGGCTGAAATTGAGGGACCTGAGCAAAAATCTGATTCAGAGACCAAAAAGGACTGCAGATGCTGTTGGATTCTGACCTCCCTGCACTCTAAGTGGATTTTCTGGAGCTACAAAAGCCCAATTGGCGCGCTCTTAACGGCGTTGAAAAGTAGACATCCTGGGCTTTCCAGCAATATATGATAGTCCATACTTTGCCCAAGATTTGATGGTCCAAACCGGCGTTCAAAGTCACCCTCAGAAATCCCAGCGTTAAACGCCGGAACTGGCACCAAAATGGGAGTTAAACGCCCAAACTGGCATAAAAGCTGGCGTTTAACTCCAAGAGAAGTCTCTACATGAAAATGCTTCAATGCTCAGCCCAAGCACACACCAAGTGGGCCCGGAAGTGGATTTTTATGTCATTTACTCATCTCTGTACACCCTAGGCTACTAGTTCTCTATAAGTAGGACCTTTTACTATTGTATTTTCATCTTTGGATCATTTTAGATCTTTTGATCATCTTTGGACATCTAGTTCTTAGATCATATCTGGGTAGTTATCCTTGTTCTGATGCTATCTTAGATCATTGGGAGGTTGGCCATTCGGCCATGCCTAGACCTTGTTCTTATGTATTTTCAACGGTGGAGTTTCTACACACCATAGATTAAGGTGTGGAGCTCTGCTGTACCTCGAGTATTAATGCAATTACTATTGTTCTTCTATTCAATTCCGCTTGTTCTTGTTCTAAGATATCACTTGTTCTTCAACTTGATGAATGTGATGATCCGTGACACTCATCATCATTCTCACCTATGAACGTGTGACTGACAACCACCTCCGTTCTACCTTCGATTGGGTGAATATCTCTTGGATTCCTGATACACGATGCATGGTTGATCGCCTGACAACCGAGTGCTCGCCTGACAAACGAGCCAGCCATTCCGTGAGATCAGAGTCTTCGTGGTATAGGCTAGAACTGATGGCGGCATTCAAGAGAATCCGGAAGGTCTAACCTTGTCTGTGGTATTCTGTGTAGGATTCAATGATTGAATGACTGTGACGTGCTTCAAACTCCTGAGGGCGGGGCGTTAGTGACAGACGCAAAAGAATCACTGGATTCTATTCCGGCCTGATTGAGAACCGACAGATGGATAGCCGTGCCGTGACAGGGTGCGTTGAACATTTCCACTGAGAGGATGGGAGGTAGCCACTGACAACGATGAAACCCTTGCTTAAGCTTGCCATGGAAAGGAGTAAGAAGGATTGGATGAAGATAGTAGGAAAGCAGAGAGACGGAAGGGAAGGCATCTTCATACGCTTATCTGAAATTCCTACCAATGAATTACATAAGTATCTCTATCTTTATCTTTATGTTTTATGCGTTTATTACCATACCCATTTGAGTTTGCCTGACTAAGATTTACAAGGTGACCATAGCTTACTTCATACTAACAATCTCCGTGGGATCGACCCTTACTCGCGTAAGGTTTATTACTTGGACGACCCAGTACACTTGCTGGTTAGTTGTGCGAAGTTGTGTTTATGCCATGGTATTGAACACCAAGTTTTTGGTTTCATTATCGGGGATTATTTGATTTGTGAAAAGTATTGATCACAATTTCGTGCACCAAGTTTTTGGCGCCGTTGCCGGGGATTGTTGAGTTTGGACAACTGACGGTTCATCTTGTTGCTTAGATTAAGTATTTTTTTTTCGGAATTCTTGAAGATGAATTCTAGAGTTTCATGATGATTTGTTGAAGTCTGGCTGGCTGTGAAGCCATGTCTAATTTCATTGGACCGAGGTTTCAACTTATCATCACAAGAGCTTGTTGATTTTTATCAATCTTGCTGTTGGAGCAGTGATCTGCTAAGGCTTGGCTGGCCATTGGCCATGTCTAGTGTTTTGGACCGAAGCTTTCTTTGAAAGCTTGGCTAGCTGTGAAGCCATGTCTAATTCCTGGACCGGAGTCTTAGACTAAACATTGCATGATTCCTGGAATTCTCATTAAGAATTTTGATACCTTTTTCCACTTAATTTTCGAAAATCCAAAAAAATTTTACAAAATTATAAAAACAAAAAAATATTGCATGTTTGAGTCTAGTGTCTCATTTTAAGTTTGGTGTCAATTGCATGCATTCATGTGTCTTAGGGATCTTCAAGTTGTTCTTGATGATTTCATTGCTCTGACCTTTGAATTCTCTTGACTTGAGTGTTTATGTGTCTCATATGCATTCTCATTAGTGTCAGTAGTATACAAACTTCTAAGTTTGGTGTCTTGCATGCATTGTTATTTGATTTTAGTTGCATTTTGATTATTCCTTATTATTAAAAATCCAAAAATATTTTTAATTTATGTCTTCTCAAGTCAATAATACAGAGAATTAAAGATTCAGAACATACAGCAGAGGAATTACACAGAAAAAGCTGGGCGTTCAAAACGCCCAGTGAAGAAGGACAGACTGGCGTTTAAACGCCAGCCAGGGTACCTGGTTGGGCGTTTAACGCCCAAAAGGGTATAGTTTTGGGCGTTAAACGCCAGAATGTGCACCGTTCTGGGCGTTTAACGCCAGGATGGCACAAGAGGGAAGATTTTGTTTTTAATGCAGATTTTTTTTTCAGTTTTCAAACTTTTTCAAAATCAAATCTTTTTCAAATCATATCTTTTCAATCATATGCTTTTCAAAATCAATTTCTTTCTATTTTCAAAGATACTTGCTATCAATTAATGATTTGATTCAACATTTCAAGTATGTTACCTTTTCTGTTGAGAAAGGTTTAATGTTTGAATCATATCGTTTCTTGTTAGCCAAGTTTTTAATTTTCAAAATCAAATCTTTTTAAAATGTTTTTCAAATCATATCTTCTCAATCACATCTTTTTAAAACTAATCATATCTTCTTAACCGCATCTTTTTCAAAATAGTTTTCAATCAAATCTTTTTGATTTCTAATTTCAAAATCTTTTTCAAAAATCACTTGATTTCTTTTCCACTTTTATTTTCGAAAATCAATTAGTGTTTTTCAAAAATGTTTTCAAAATCTTTTACTTAATTTTCAAAAATTACTTCCCTTCTTCTCACATCCTTCTGTTTATGGACTAACACTATTCCTTAATGCAAAATTCAAACTCCATCTTCTTTGATAAGTTCGAATTTTCTACTTCTGTCTTCTACTTTTCTTTTCCTCAGACACCTAAAGGAATCTCTATACTGTGACATAGAGGATTCCACTTTTTCTTGTTCCCTTCTCTTTCTTATGAGCAGGAGCAAGGATAAAAGCATTCTTGTTGAGGCTGATCCTGAACCTGAAAGGACCTTGAAGAGAAAGCTAAGAGAAGCCAAAGCACAACTCTCTGTAGAGGACCTAACAGAAATCTTCAAAGAAGAAGAACCTATGGCAGTCGAAAACAACAACAATGCCAACAATGCAAGGAAGGTGCTGGGTGACTTTACTGCACCTACTCCCGACTTTTATGGGAGAAGCATCTCTATCCCTGCCATTGGAGCAAACAACTTTGAGCTTAAGCCTCAATTAGTTTCTCTAATGCAACAGAATTGCAAGTTCCATGGACTTCCATTGGAAGATCCTCATCAGTTCTTAGCTGAATTCTTGCAAATCTGTGACACTGTCAAGACTAATGGGGTTGACCCTGAGGTCTACAGACTTATGCTATTCCCTTTTGCTGTAAGAGACAGAGCTAGGACATGGTTGGACTCTCAACCTAAAGAAAGCCTGGACTCTTGGGAAAAGCTAGTCAATGCCTTCTTGGTAAAGTTCTTTCCACCTCAAAAATTGAGTAAGCTTAGAGTGGAAGTCCAAACCTTCAGATAGAAGGAAGGAGAATCCCTCTATGAAGCTTGGGAAAGATACAAACAATTAATCAGAAAGTGTACTTCTGATATGCTTTCTGAATGGAGCATCATAGGTATTTTCTATGATGGTCTCTCTGAACTATCCAAAATGTCTTTGGATAGCTCTGCTGGAGGATCTCTTCATCTGAAGAAGACGCCTACAGAAGCTCAAGAGCTGATTGAAATGGTTGCAAATAACCAATTCATGTACACTTCTGAAAGAAATCCTGTGAACAATGGGACTAGTCAGAAGAAAGGAGTTCTTGAGATTGACACTCTGAATGCCATATTGGCTCAGAACAAAATATTGACTCAACAAGTCAATATGATTTCTCAAAGTCTGTCTGGAATGCAAAATGCACCAAGCAGTACTAAGGAGGCTTCATCTGAGGAAGAACTCCAAGAGGAGTCTCTACACGAAAATGCTTCAATGCTCAGCCCAAGCACACACCAAGTGGGCCCGGAAGTGGATTTTTATGTCATTTACTCATCTCTGTACACCCTAGGCTACTAGTTCTCTATAAGTAGGACCTTTTACTATTGTATTTTCATCTTTGGATCATTTTAGATCTTTTGATCATCTTTGGACATCTAGTTCTTAGATCATATCTGGGTAGTTATCCTTGTTCTGATGCTATCTTAGATCATTGGGAGGCTGGCCATTCGGCCATGCCTAGACCTTGTTCTTATGTATTTTCAACGGTGGAGTTTCTACACACCATAGATTAAGGTGTGGAGCTCTGCTGTACCTCGAGTATTAATGCAATTACTATTGTTCTTCTATTCAATTCCGCTTGTTCTTGTTCTAAGATATCACTTGTTCTTCAACTTAATGAATGTGATGATCCGTGACACTCATCATCATTCTCACCTATGAACGTGTGACTGACAACCACCTCCGTTCTACCTTCGATTGGGTGAATATCTCTTGGATTCCTGATACACGATGCATGGTTGATCGCCTGACAACCGAGTGCTCGCCTGACAAACGAGCCAGCCATTCCGTGAGATCAGAGTCTTCGTGGTATAGGCTAGAACTGATGGCGGCATTCAAGAGAATCCGGAAGGTCTAACCTTGTCTGTGGTATTCTGAGTAGGATTCAATGATTGAATGACTGTGACGTGCTTCAAACTCCTGAGGGCGGGGCGTTAGTGACAGACGCAAAAGAATCACTGGATTCTATTCCGGCCTGATTGAGAACCGACAGATGGATAGCCGTGCCGTGACAGGGTGCATTGAACATTTCCACTGAGAGGATGGGAGGTAGCCACTGACAACGGTGAAACCCTTGCTTAAGCTTGCCATGGAAAGGAGTAAGAAGGATTGGATGAAGATAGTAGGAAAGCAGAGAGACGGAAGGGAAGGCATCTTCATACGCTTATCTGAAATTCCTACCAATGAATTAGATAAGTATCTCTATCTTTATCTTTATGTTTTATGCGTTTATCACCATACCCATTTGAGTTTGCCTGACTAAGATTTACAAGGTGACCATAGCTTGCTTCATACCAACAATCTCCGTGGGATCGACCCTTACTCGCGTAAGGTTTATTACTTGGACGACCCAGTACACTTGCTGGTTAGTTGTGCGAAGTTGTGTTTATGCCATGGTATTGAACACCAAGTTTTTGGTTTCATTACCGGGGATTATTTGATTTGTGAAAAGTATTGATCACAATTTCATGCACCAGGCAGCTATGGCAAATTATATATCTTTGTGAATCTCCGGACGTTAACTTTCCAACGTAACTGGAACCGCGTCATTTGGAACTTCAGTTTCTTGTATTCCTTCCAATTTTGCATGCTTCCTTTCCATCCTCTAAGATATTCCTGCCCTATAATCTCTGAAAACACTTAACACACATATCAAGGCATTGAATGGTAATAAGAGATGATTAAACATAGCAAATTTAAAGCCCAAAGAAGCATGTTTTCAATCATAGCACAAATTCAGGAAGGAAAAAGTACAACCATGCAAATAGTATGAATAAGTGGGTAAAGGGTTGATAAAAACCACTTAATTGAGCACAAGATAAACCATGAAATAGTGGTTTATCAACCTCCCCACACTTAAACATTAGCATGTCCTCATGCTAAGCTCAAGATAAGCTATAAAGGAGTGAAGAGGAATGGTAAAATGTATAAAATGCAATCCTATCTATATGAATGCAACTAAATGTGAAATGCTTCTACCTACTTGGTTGAAAGTAAATAAATTCTTCAAGACAAATATAAATCAGATTCTACTAATTTAAATTATATAGTAAAGATAAGCAAACTTTTAAGAGGATAGCTCATGAAAGCAGGGAACATAGAATCAAGCATTGAACCCTCACTGGTAGTGTATATCCCTCTAACTTTCAAGTGTCTAGGGTCAATCACTCTACTCTTCACTATTCATGCTTTCCAAATCTTGTTCTTCATATAACCAATCAACAAATATTTAGCATACAAATGCAAACATCATGAGGTCTTTTCAGGGTTGTAATGGGGCTGAGCTAAAGGTAAGGATACATGTATGGCCAAGTGAGCTATAATATGAATCTTTGACTAACCTAAGCTCTTACCACACACACACTCTATGTAATTCTAAAATCACACCTAGCTACCCATAATTCCCACTTTTGTATAATTCCCATACTCATGTACCAAATTTTTTATATTTCTTTACTTTTATCACATGTGCATTGATCTTTATTAAAGCTTAACATTGGGGTAATTTTATCCCCTTATTCACTTACTTATTTATTGAATATTTTTGGATGTTTTTTTTAATAGAGAAATAAACGTAACTTATTAATGCACATGGATTTTCCATTATTTTTCTATTTTGGTTTTTCATGAGTAGGTTCCCAAATTCCCAATATTCAAATAAATTAGAAACACGATACATTCCCTTATTAACCCATGTTTCCACAGTTTTCCCACACTTAGTTGATGCACAATCTCTATCTTAAGCTAACCAAAGATTCACTTGAGGTATTTAACTATTTTTCTGCTTAAGGCTAGTGATGTGGTTATAGAACAGAATGGGATTAAAAAGCTCAAAGTGGCTAACAAGGGTGACATAAAAGGGTAGGCTTATTTGGGATAAGTGAGTTAATAATCAAATATGGCCTCAATCATATGCAAGCATGTAAATACACTAAATAATGGACATATAGACTAGAACAAAATCTAAATTACAATTATAGAGAAGAAAAACACACACGAATAAAATTTTATGGTTAAATAATACAACCATGTAATTAAGCTCAAGTCTCATAGGTTTTGTGTTCTTAGCTTTTTAAACTATGTTCCAAATACAACTTCAAACAAATTTAACATAAAAGTTTTGATTTAAATTAGTGAAATTTTTCAAAAATAGGGTCTTAAAAAGAAACTTATTATTTTTTAACCAAGTAGTACTTAAATGCAAACAATCAACTACACATGCAATCTATTATGCAATACAACAATGAACTAATAAAGAAAATAAGACAATGGTGTTGAGAAGAGAATAACTAACCCATGGAGATCGGTATCGACCTCCCTACACTTAAAGATTGCACCGTCCTCGGTGCATGCTAAGATGTGCAAGTGGACGAGTTGTTTCAACTGATGCTTTTCTCCAAAGATTGTGCAGATGGACTTGTTTGTCTCCCCATGAAAAAGCTTTTCCTCTTTTTCCTTATTCGGTGGCCAGCCTGAAAGAAGAGAAAAAGAAGAACAGGAACCCAAAAAAAATGATAGAAAACAAATAAAATATGAGTGGGTAATGCCGAATAATAAGGGTCTTAATTACCTGGTAGCTACAACATGCAGTGAGAAAACAGTAGAAGCATACGTCATATCAATAGTTCAAGAATTGCAACAATGGGGAAGATAGTGTGGATAATCAAGATAATATCAATTCATGTCAATGCAAAAGGAACACAGGTTTCATAAAAGATTGGTATTAACAGATAAATAATATCATCCAACATTGTAAAACAAGTTACTAAGCACCAAAATAATACCAGAAAAGATACAACGGTTGAATAAGAATATTTAACACCAATGGTAAAATAATAAATTTAGAAAAGAAAATAAAAATATGCACAAAACTAAAATGCAATGAATGAACGTTTGCAAATGAATTAAATAAAATAGAATGAAAGTGAAGAAGGATGAGAAGTTAAAGAGATGAAGAAGAAGAAAGTAAAAAAGAGGAAGGAAAAATTAGGATTGGGGAAGAAAAGATAAGATTTTTGGCTGATTTGGATAAGCTGTGTGCCGCATGTAACGTGGACGCGTGGAGCACGCGTTCGCGTGAGTTGCAAAATTTTCTGATGACAAGTACGTGTGGGGCACGCATACGCGTGACTTGATTTGTGCCATTGACGCGAGAGCAGCCTCGCGTTTGCGCAACTTTCTATTTTGTTTGCATTTTGCCAAAATTTTTGCTGATGCGTTCGCGTGGGTGACGCAATCGCATGAATGACCATATATGGAAAATGACGCAGACGCATGGGGTACGCGTTTGTGTGATAGGGCTTGTGCTTCCAGCACCATTCCAGCCCTACTCCACCATAACTCTCTGCCATACACCCATTTACGTCGATTTTGCAGGGGAACGCAGTCGCGTGGGTGACGCGCACGCGTGGGAGGCTATTTTTCAAAATGATGCGGACGCGTCAGCGACGCGTTCATGTGGGCATGGTTTTGCCTAAGGCACGCCTCTAGCCACGCTCTCGCGTGACTCTCTATTTCTTTTCTTCCTTGTTTCTAATGCACTAATGACGCGAATGCGTCAGCGACGCCTACGCGTCGTGTGCATTTTTCTTTTTTTTATTATGCAGTATGCAAATGCAAATGCAAGTTATATGCAGATGACTATGCAGAAATTATGAATGAACACGAATGAAAATAGAATAAAATAAAACTAAGAACAAAAAGGAAAGAATATACCATGGTGGATTGTCTCCCACCTAGCACTTTTAGTTAAAGTCCTTAAGTTGGACATTTGGTGAGCTCCTTGTCATGGTGGCTTGTGCTTGTACTGATCCTTGAATCCCCACCAATGTTTGTAATTCCAATGGTCTCTGGGATTCCAAACTAGGCGCAGAAAGCCTTCAAGCAAGTTAAAGCAAGAGACAAGGCCCCAAGAGTATTGATTGCTAGACTGAATTCCAGGGTCCCAAATCTTGCTTTTGCACCCATCTTCTTGTTGATTATCATGATTCCTTCCCGGTGGCATGCAATTGAAATTCTTACTAAGGCATCCAAACAGCTCCCTAGACCTATTCAATTGAGCTTTACACCAAACCTTGCATTTCAACTTGGAGTATACAACCATGTTGAACCTTGCTTGACAACTCCAACCACTAACCATCTTCTTCTTGCTCTTAATGCCACAATGAGCTCTAAGTTGACCATCCGTCTCTAGAAGCCCATATTCATGTAGAAAAGTAAAGGTTAAGGATAAGAATTTTACCCACTTGAATGTTGTATTGGACGGTAATGGCTTAGGGAGAGGTGTTTCTAATGATCTTGCAAGCTCCACTCCCTTGTGCTCTTCTTTGACATCTTCCACCTCTTTGCAAGCTTCTTCAATATCAACCTCTTCTTCTTGGTAGCTTTCTTCCAATTCGATTTCTTCTTCATTGCTGACTAAGGGCATGGGAGGTTGTGCTTCTTCTCTTTGAATCTCCATCTCTTGATTAACCTCTTCCAAGTCTTCAACCATGACATGCCTTGGAGGTTGTACACCATCCTTAACATCAATTTCAAACGTCTTTGAAGGAGGCTCTATAACTTGACTTTTCCATGGAGGTTCAGCATCTCCTAAGTCTTCAACCACTTCTTCTTCTTCAACTATTATGGCTTCCTCTACTTGTTCCAATACAAAGCCATGTTTCTCATTGTCCACCGGAGTTTCTAGTGTCTCCTTCATGCTACGCTCTTCTATTGATTCTCCATATGTAGTCATGGGAGTATTTTGAGTGCTCAGATGTTGGGAAGTTAATTGATTTACTACCTCGGTTAAGGCAGTCACGAATTCTAGTACATCTATTTTCATCTTCGCTTGCCCCTGAAAAGACCACGAAGGATGTCATCCATTGGAGATTGGGGTGGATATGAGGGTTCATTACTTGGGAGGAAGGGTTCATGATAAGAGGGTGGTTCCTCATGATAAGGTTGTGGTGGTTCATCACTCTCCATCTTTTCTACTTGCTGCACCACACACTTCAGTTCCTTGTTCTTAAATTGAGATTCTTTAGCCATGAGAGCTCCGGGTGCCATTCGGCTTACCACTCGGTCCAAATGATGAAGGGTTGCTTGAAATTGATCCACTGTTTCCTTGAGACGATCCGTTGACTCTTGTTATGCTTGGATATCATAAGTAGGACCATAAGGCTCTTGGATTGATGGATATGGATGCGGTGTATATGGAGGTGGTGGTTCTATGTATGGTTCGTTTGGCTCATAGTGTGGTTGGTATGGTGGATATGGATTAGGGTCATATGGGGGTGTTTGGTGGTAATGGGCTTGTGAGTATGGTGGTTCAAAGCTATGTTGAGGAGGGGGTTCATAGGCGTATGGTGGTGGTTGTTGATAATCAAAAGAGCGCTCACCATAGCCAGTATCTTGATATGCTTCTTGGAATGGCTCTCGGTCATAGTATGTTAGCGGAGGTTGTTGCCAAGAAGGTTGATCAAATGCTTGTGGCTTCTCCCATCTTTGGTTGTCCCATCCTTGATGCATGTTCTCATTGTAATCTCCTCTTCCTGCAACATAATTGTAACCAGACTTATAGCCAAAGTTGTGAGAGTTCATAGTAGTGAGAGAAAATAAAAACAAAAATTAATAAAAAATAATTAACGAAAATAAACTCCTAAAACTTAGAAACACTAACAACAATATAAGATAAAGATTTGAAAAAGGTTTAAATTTTTGAAAAGGTTTGATTTTTAAATTTAAATTTTGAATTTTGGAATTTTAAATATTGAAATTTGAAATTTTGATTTTGAAATAAGATAAGATAAGATTTTGAAAAAGATATGATTTTTTTAAAAAGATTTAAATTTTGAAATTTAAAACTAAGATAAGATATGATAAAAATTTTAAAATAAAAATCTGAATATTTTTTTTGTAATTTTTGAAAAAATCAATCAAAATAAAGAGAAAAGATATTTTTCAAATTAATGAGAAAAGAGAAAAACAATAAAATGACACTAAACTTAGAATTTTTAGATCAAAGCAAAGAAAACAAAAAAGAAAAATATTTACAATAACCAATAATAAGGCACACGTTTGCAATTCCCGAGCAACAGAGAATCCTTTCGTACAAAAGTTTGGTTGTCACAAGTAACAAAACCCAATAAAATTTATAACCGAAGTATTCAAACCTCGGGTCGTCTTCTCAAGGAATTGCAGGGAGGTGTGTTTTATTATTGGTTATGGAAAATAGTATTTTTGGGTTTTTGAAAGGTTTGAACAAGAGAAATAAATTGCAAAAAAATAAATTAATAACTAATAAAGCTCTTGGCAAGGTATCAGAATTGGAAGTCCTATCCTAGTTATCCTTATCAATTGTCATGAGAATTGGCTTTTGCTCCCACTTGGTCAACCTCTAACTATGAAGGTATGTTAAGTGGATAAACCAATTTGATTCCTCAAGTCCTAGTCAATTCCTAAGAAAAGACTAGAGTTATGAGAATTCAAATCAATCAGCAAAGAATTCTAATTTTCAATCATCAGCTGAATTTGATAACTCAAGTGTCACCAATTACTCAACCAAAGCTAAGAGTGTAAAAAGCTAAATTAAAATCATAAATATAAAATACCTCAAATTGTATTAAATAGGAAATCAATCTAAACATAAAGAGTTCATAAACCAAATTGAGAAAATAAATAAAAGGAATATTGAACCTGTAATTTGAAAAGAAATAACCTAAACATAATAGAAATCCTAAATCCTAATCCTAAGAGAGAGGAGAGAACCTCTCTCTCTAAAAACTACATCTAAAAACCTAAAATTATGAATTATGAATGAATGTTGTATGAATTATTGTTGTATTCTCCCACTTTATAGCCTCTAATCTGTGTTTTCTGGGCCAAAAACTGGGCTAAAAATAGCCCAAAAATCGCCCCTAGCGATTTCTGGTTCGTACAGGTCGCTGCAAAGTCACACAGAAGCGTCGTCCACGCGTTAGCATGGGTTGGGTTCTTGCCAGGTCACGCGTCCGTGTGATCCACGCATTTGCGTCGCCTGGCTTTGGGGAAGCTATGAGAAATTATATACCGTTGTGAAGCCCCGAATGTTAGCTTTCCAACGCAACTAAAACCCGCGTCATTTGGACCTCTTTAGCTCAAGTTATGGTTGATTTAGTACCAAGAGGTCAGGCTGGACAACTTTAGCAGTTCCTTCAGTTTCTTGTATTCCTTCCACTTTTGCATGCTTCCTTTTCATCCTCTAAGCCATTCCTGCCCTATAATCTCTGAAAACACCTAACACACATATCAAGGCATCAAATGGTAATAAGAGATATTTAAACATAGCAAATTTAAAGCCCAAAGAAGCATGTTTTCAATCATAGCACAAATTCAAGAAGGAAAAAGTACAACCATGCAAATAATATGAATAAGTGGATAAAGAGTTGATAAAAACCAATCAATTGAGCACAAGATAAACCATGAAATAGTGGTTTATCAAGGCTTTGTAGTTTTTTTTCCTAATTACAATTGATTTGACCCGAATGAATAAAGCTTGAGATGCAATACTCTTGGAATGGCATGCATCTTACTTATTCTAGTATCTCCACTGGACTCATGACAGAACTTCACCTCATTTCGGTATTCTATCTGTGAAGTAAAAATAAGTTTGTTGAGTTATTAGTTTGTGATAAGAGCATTTCTAAGTAAGTTGCAATGCTGTTAGTTTAATCTGGAAACCTTTGCAGGTATTGGACACTTTCAACACTATTGTCGTATCAGCAGTTTACTATGTCATGTTTACAATATTTACCAATTTTTCCAGCATGATCATGTTTAAGGTGACTTTTACCTTTGTGCCCATTACGAATTTTTTGTTCCAAACATGTTACTTTTGTTTATAGCTTATTAGAGCTGCGATACTATCTTCAAATCTAGTAATTTGTGGAAATAAAAATGCCTTTGATGACTTGCATCATCTACCCTTTTTTCTTGCATAAAAATGACCATAAAAGAGCATAATCTCACTTGATCATTGCAATTCATGCAATATTTGATGAATATTATAGTACATTGCTTTGAAATGAGTTTGTGCTGAATTTCAGGTGAAAAAGACATCAAAAAGGGGAAGAAAACAACACAACAAGCTGGGCGTGTGAAACTGGCGTGCCACTTGGAGCAAATGCTACAAAAATGCACTGGCGTGGCACGCCAGGAGCTGGAAGTAGCATGCCAGTACTGAAGCCCAGAGAGGATTCTCAAAGCATTTACATGGGCGTGGCACGCCAGTACAATTTTTCAGAGAACAACAATAAAGGCCACTAAAGGGGCGCGGCACGCCAAGCTGGGCATGGCACGCCTAGCCCATCACTTACCATGGGCGTGCCACTTGAGCCATAGGCGTGGCACGCCAGTTCATCACTCCAGAAGAGACCATCACTAGGGCATGCTACTTGGTATCGAAGGCGTGGCACGCCAGCTTCAAAAGTCACTTGGGCGTGCCACTTGAGGAGCCAGGCGTGGCACGCCAAGCTTAAGAAACCACAAATGAATGGGCGTGCCACTTGAGCAGCATGGCATGGCACGCTAGTACAAGATTCCAGAGAAGAGGTTGAAGGCTAAAAAGGTTTGGGCATGCCACTTGAGCATCCGGGCGTGGCACGCCAACGTACAAGAAGGCCAAAGCAAAGGTTGGGCGTGCCACTTAGTATCGAAGGTGTGGCACGCCAGACCCTGGGCGTGCCACGCTAGTTCAACTTTCTAGAGAGATGGACCAATCACACAAATGGGCGTGGCACGCCAGACCTTGGGTGTGCCATCCTAGTTCAACTTTTTAGACGCAAGAAAAAGAAGGAGAAGGCCTGGGCGTGCCACTTGGGCTCGAAGGCATGGCACGCCAGGCTACACGAGTGATTAAAAGACCCTGGGCGTGCCACATGGGTTCGAAGGCGTGGCACGCCAGGGATCCTAATGAAGGAGGGCGTGCCACTTGAAGAGCTGGGCGTGGCACGCCAAGCCAGAATTAGAGTTAGGCGTGGCACGCCACTGAAGTGCCAGCCACACGCCAGCTGGGAGATCACATTTATTGAGTTTCTTTTTCCTCCAAATTGTATTTTTCTTTTCACTTTTGTATTTCTTTATTTTTAGAGCTAGGAGTAGTGTAAATAACCTCAAAAAGTACTGAGAAAGGGGTTAAGCAGTTAGGAAGCAAAATTATGGAATAAAGCTTTTAGATTTACTTTTCACTTAATCATCTTCTCCATCTTGAGTACTTTTCTCTCAGCTATAAGTAGCTAAATTTCCTCTCATTGAGAGAGGGAGCTCTATTGTACTTGATGGATTAATGATAGTGAATTTCTTCTTTTCTTCATCTTCTCTTTGATTTGCTAGAAGAAATTTAGTTCTTCATGCTTAGTGTTCAATTGTCTTGAAAGAGAGATTGAATGCAAAATAGGTTTCATGGGAACCTTGGAAAAGGAAACATGAAACCACGCTAGAAATCCCTTCTCACACTTGAGTAGGATCTGGGTCTTGGTGTTTAGATATGGTGACATATAATCCTCCCTCTACCTGGACCTATGATGATATGTGGTATAATCAAGGACAAAGCATATCTCTCTTCATGAACAATTAGACCAAGGAATTAGCTATTGATCAAGATCTGAGAGATTGAGTCACCAAAGGATTGGGACTTAATCAATCATGATTGCCAAGAGGTCAATGAGTTGCATGATTGAAGAGGATATAAGCTGGATTTAATCCAAAGAGACAACATCTCCTGATCTCAATGAATCCCCTTATTCTCATCTTCCACATTCTTTATAGCTTTCTTCTATATTCTGCAAATCCCCATTCTCATTTACAATTAATTCATTTAATCTTCTGCCCTTTACATTCTTGCCATTTCTATTTCTGCACTTTACTGCTTTTTTTATCTTTTAGTCATTTATATTTCTGCCCATTTATAATTCTGTAATCACAATCCATTCTGTTTAGCTTGACTAATTCACTAATTGATTAAAATTGCTCAAATCTGGCAATCTCTGTGGATACGATCCCACTCTACTGTGGGTTATTACTTGACGATAATTTTGGTGCGCCTGCCAAAAGAACGGATTCATCATTTCGTGTGGGGGTGAAATCCGATCATCAAGTTTTATGGCACTGATAAACCCCACTTTTAGGGTTTATCTTGTATTGAATTTAGAGTATTTTGATGACCTTTTCTCGCATTTAGCCTATGAATTAGCATGGTTTTGTAATCCCTCCTGTATTTGTGCTTAAGTGTAAAAACATGCTTTTTAAGCCTTATTTTGATGAATTCTAATTCCTCCTTGATTCCATAAGATGTCTTGATGTGTTTGCTAGTAATTCCAGGATTGAAATAGGCTAGGCATGGATCAAAGGGGGCAAGGAAGGAAGCATACAAGTGGAGAGAAGCATGAAAAGTCAAAGAAGTGA
This sequence comes from Arachis hypogaea, assembly GCF_003086295.3. Classification (NCBI taxonomy): domain Eukaryota; kingdom Viridiplantae; phylum Streptophyta; class Magnoliopsida; order Fabales; family Fabaceae; genus Arachis; species Arachis hypogaea. Next base: position 63,449,796 of record NC_092045.1, read on the forward strand.
AATCAGCCGAGCACGCGCATGCGCACAAGGCGCTCGCGCGCGCATTGCAGAATCGGCTAGGGACGCGCACGCGTACCGTGCGCGCACGCGTCGCAACCCGCACATGACTTCATTAAAGCAACACGTGCCTGGCGACTTGGAAGGATTTCTGAACCCATTTTGGCGCCAAGTGCTGATAGAAAGGAATAAAAGGGTCAAGGATTGAAGGGGGAAGAGAATTAGAAGTTAGTTACCATTAGTCATAGCTTTAGTTTAGAGTAGTTTTAGAGAGAGAAGCTCTCACTTCTCTCTAGAATTAGGATTAGGTTTAGGTTAATCTCTCTTCTTAGATCTAGGTTTAATTCATGCTTTAATTCACTTCTCCTCTATCAATTCTTACTTTTCTCATCTTCCTCTTTCTAGTTATGTGCTTTAATAATTGTAATTCTTCATTTTGTTTTGGATAGATTGTTGTTCTTTTGTTTTCTTTCAATAATGCAATTTGAGGTAATTCATGATAATTGTGATCTCCTTGATTGTTGTTGTTAATTCATTTCAATAATTGTTGTTAGATTCTATTCTTGTTGTCAATTTACTATGCTTTCCTTTTATGCCTTCTAAGTGTTTGATGAAATGCTTGGTTGGATTTTAGTGTAGGTTTTGTTCCTCTTGGCCTAGGTAGAGTAATTAGTGACTCTTGAGTTATCTAATTCCTTTGTTGATTGATAGTTAGAAGTTGCTAATTAATTTGAATGCCTCTAAAGCTAGTCTTTCCTTTAGGAGTTGATTAGGACTTGAGGAATCAAATTGATTCATCCACTTGACTTTCCTCCATGGTTAGAGGTTAACTAAGTGGGAGGAATGGACAATTTGTCATCACAATTGAGCGGGATAACTAGGATAGGACTTCTAGTTCTCATATCTTACCAAGAGCTTTGTTAGTTGTTAGTTTATTTCCTTTGCCATTTATATTTCTTGTCCAAAATCTTAAAAACCCCAAATATAACTCATAACCAATAACAAGACACTTCATTACAATTCCTAGGGAGAACGACCCGAGGTCCAATACTTCGGTTTATAAATTTTAGGGGTTTGTACTTGTGACAAACAACTTTTTGTATGAAAGGATTATTGTTTGGTTTAGAAACTATACTTTACAACGAGATTTCATTTGTGAAATTCTAAACCGTCAAAAATCTAATCATCAGGCACCGTTGTCGGGGATTGGTTTGAATTTGACAATGATTAAATTGATTGGAGAGCTAGATTAAGCATTTTAATTACCTTGTTAATTTTTTTTATTATTGTTCTTTAATTTCTTTTTTCATTCCGAATTCTGTCTTTTTGCTGGGATCATTTGAGTTATCCATTGTCTATATTTTCATTCTTCTAACTATTTGATTAATTGCATCAACCAAGTTAACCACTAATCTTAACTAAGGTGATTCTTTCACTTGTCCTTTACTTGCTGTTTGTTGAATGTATGACAGGTAGAAGGGGAGAAACGTCATCCTCCTTCGACAGTGAACCTGAAAGGACCTTCCTTAGACTAAGAAGGGAGGCTAGAGGCAAAGCATAGTTGGAGAGGAACTAGTAGAGGAAGATCTGAGAACCACCATGAATGACGAAATGCAAGACAATGTTGGAAGAGATTCTGGCAATCATGTTGGGCAAGATAGGAGAGTCTTAGGCTCCTACATCAATCCAAATCTAGGAAACTGTGGCAGCAACATCCTGAAGCTAACAATCCATGCCAACAACTTTGAATTGAAACCTCAACTCATCACACTTATCCAGAATAACTATTCATATGGAGGGGGTGCCCAGGAGGACCCAAACCAACATCTCACTACATTCTTGAGGATTTGTGATACTGTAAAGTCCAATGGTGTACATCCTGACACCTACAAGCTACTAATGTTCCCTTTCTCACTCAGAGATAAGGTAGCAAAGTGGTTGGAAGCATTTCCCAAGGAAAGCTTAACCACATGGAATGATGTTGTAAACAAATTTCTAGCAAAATTCTACCCTCCACAGAGAGTCAACAGGCTAAGAGCTGAGGTGCAAACTTTCAGACAGCAAGATGGTGAAACACTCTATGAGGCATGTGAGAGGTTCAAAGATTTAAAAAGGAATACCCACCGGATATGTTCAATGAGTGGGTGCAACTACACATCTTCTATGAAGGGCTATCATATAAGTCAAAGCAAGAAGTAGATCATTCTTCAGAAGGTTCACTCAATAAGAAGAAAACCATTGAAGAAGCCATAGATGTCATTGAGACTGTGGCTGAGAATGAGTATTTTTATGCTTCAGATAGAACTCAAAAGAGAAGAGTAATAGAGCTCAATTCAATGGATGCCCTATTAGCCTAAAACAAAGTGATTACTATATAATTAGCAGCCTTGACCAAGAAGATGGAGAATAATCAAGTCTCAGACATTCAAGCCCAAGCCCTTCAACAACAAGGAGATGCACCAGAAGTTGAATGTGAATGGGAGCAAGCTAACTATGTGAAAAATTCTAGACCACCACATGATCCCAACTCCAAGACATACAACCCATGTTGGAAGAACCACCCAAATTTTGGGTGGGAAAACCAACAAAGCCACAACCAAGACCCTAACAAGCCATACCAAGTCAATTAACACCACAATCACAACCCCAACCATCAATCAAGCAACAACAGACCCTACCACAACTCACAAAACATATTATACCATTCCACCCAGCAAACACACAACAACCACCATCAAGACACATTAACCTCAACCATGCAACCATGTGAAATAAAGAGCAACTTTAAGAGAGTAGAGGCTGCAATAGCACAACTATCATCACAGCTGACAGGAGCCATTTCCACCCTCTTGCAGAGACAAACACAAGCTAAAAGAAAGATAGACGCCAATCAAGAAGAATACAGATCAAATTTGAAGAGTCAAGGCACAGCAATCTCAAAGATGAAAGCAGAAGTAGAGATTTTATCCAAGCAAATCCCAATACCCACACATACATTTCCCAGTGATACCATGGCCAACCCAAGAGAAGAATGCAAACCCATCACACTTAGAAGCAGGAAAGTTGTAGAATAAGCAACCCCAAGCCAGGGTAACCATGAAGAAGAAGCTGCAGAAAAGCATGAAAACAAGAATAAAGAAGAGACCCCTGCCCCATCCTTACCAAAGCCAGTTCTGAAGCCTTATGTGCCAAAGGCACCATATCTACAAAGGCTGAGGAAGGATGGCAAGGATGGCCACTTCTCTAGATTCTTAGAGATCTTGAAAAAGCTCCAAATCAACATACCATTTGTTGAAGCATTGGAGAAAATGCCACTTTATGCCAAATTTTTGAAGGAGCTCATGACAAGAAAAAGAAACTAGGGAGAAAAAGAGACCATAGTGCTAACTGAAGAGTGTAGTGCAATCATACAAAAGAAGCTCCCTCAGAAAATGAAAGACCCAGGGAGTTTTCAAATCCCCTGCATCATAGGTGATATCAATATGAGAAAGCCTTGTGTGACCTGGGAGCTAGCATCAACCTCATGTCCCTAACCATGATGAGGAGGATGAAGATTGAGAAAGCCAAGCCAACAAGAATGGCACTCCAATTGGCTGACAGAACATTCAAGTTTCCACATGGGGGTAGTGGAAGACTTGTTGGTGAAAGTGGGAGAATTCATTTTCCCAACTGACTTTGTTGTGCTGGATATAGAAGAAGAGGCTAACACCTTAATTATCTTAGGAAGGCCATTCCTAGCTACTACTGGAGCCACTATTGATGTGCAAAAAGGGGAACTAGTCTTGAGATTGCATGAAGAGAAGATGGTCTTCAATGTCTTTAAGGCAATGAGTTAACCCAAGGAATCCATAGGAGAATGCATGATGGTAGACACCATAGAACAGATAGTTCAAGGAGTTTTGGAAGAAGAACAATGTGAAGGAACTATGGAGCTAGAGCAACAAGCATCAAGTGAAGAACTACCACAAGGAACCATGGAGAATTTAATCATGCCGAACCACAAGGACAACGAGGAAGTAGAGGCACCAAAACTAGAGCTGAAGACCTTACCACCAAGTTTGAAATATGCATATTTGAGTAACAACAACACTTACCCAGTGATCATCAATTCAAGCTTGAGTAAGGAGCAAGAAGAGGAGCTTATCCAAGTGCTAAAACAACACAAGGATGCTATAGGCTGGACACTTGCAGACTTAAAAGGAATCAGGCCTTCAATGTGTATGCACAAGATCCTACTTGAAGAAGGTGCTAAGCCCTCAAGACAACAACAAATAAGGCTGAATCCAACCATGAATGAAGTAGTCCAAACAGAAGTGTTGAAGTTGTGGCAAGCAGGGATGATTTACCCCATCTCAGACAACCCTTGGGTAAGCCCTGTGCAAGTAGTTCCTAATAAAGGAGGGGTCACTGTTGTATCAAATGAGAAGAATGATTTGATACCAACAAGAATAGTGACTGGCTGGCGCATGTGTATTGACTACAGGAAGCTTAATGAGGCAACCAGGAAGGATCACTTCCCCTTACCATTCATGGATCAGATGCTTGAAAGATTGGCCGGACATGAATATTATTTCTTTCGGACGGTTATTTGGGCTACAAACCAAATAGTTGTAGACCCCAAGGACTAGGAGAAAACTTCATTTACTTGTCCATATGGTGTCTTTGCTTATAGGAGAATGCCCTTTGGATTGTGCAATGCACCTGCAACATTCCAAAGGTGCATGCTCTCCATATTTTCAGATATGATTAAAAGATTCATTGAAGTGTTTATGGATGACTTCTCTGTATTTGGTAACTCATATTCTAACTACTTGCACCACTTAGCCTTGGTGCTAAAGAGATGCCAAGAAACAAACCTTGTCTTGAATTGGGAGAAATGTCATTTCATGGTTACAGAGGGGGTGGTTTTTGGTCATAAGATCTCAAAAATGGGCATAGAGGTAGACAAGGCTAAGGTGGAAGTGATTGAAAAGTTACCCCCACCTTGCAATGTCAAAGCAATTAGAAGTTTTCTAGGACATGCTGGCTTCTATAGGAGGTTCATTAGAGATTTCTCCAAGTTTGCCAAACCTTTGAGCAACCTACTTGTCTCTAATGTACCTTTTGTTTTTGATAATGAATGCATGCTAGCCTTTGAAGAACTTAAGAACAAACTCTCCTTTGTGCCTATCATAGCACCACCATGCTGGGATTTGCCTTTCAAGTTGATGTGGGATGCATCGGATTTTGCTGTAGGGGCTGTTTTAGGACAGAGGAAGGATAAATTGGTGCATGTCATTTACTATGCTAGCAAGGTCCTTAATGAGAATCAAAGGAACTATACCACCACAGAGAAGGAATTACTTGCCATTGTCTTTGCTTTTGATAAATTTAGATCATATCTTATTGGCTCTAAAGTAATTGTATTCACTGATCATGCAGCACTCAAATACTTGCTCACCAAACAAGAGTCCAAGCCCAGACTAATAAGATGGATCCTGCTACTCCAAGAGTTTGACATTGAAATTAAAGATAAGAGTGGAGCAGAGAACAAAGTGGCTGACCACCTCTTAAGGATTCCACAAGAAGAAGGAGAGACACCAATTTGCAGTGAATAAGAGCTTCCCTGATGAGCAGTTCATGATGATCCAAGTAGCCCCTTAGTTTGCAGACATAGCTAACTTCAAGGCTATTGGGGAACTACTAACCAACATCAACAAACACATGAGGAAAAAGCTAATCAAAGATGCTAAACACTACATCTAGGATGAGCCCTATTTGTTCAAAAAGTGTGTTGATGAAATCTTGAGAAGGTGTGTTTCCCATGAGGAAGGGCAAGAAGTGCTTTGGCAATGTCATGGATCTGCATATGGAGGCCATTTTAGTGGGGAAAGAACTGCAGCCAAGGTGCTACAATGTGGGTTCTACTGGCCAACCATTTTCAAGGATGCAAAGGACTTCGTGTCAAGGTGTGATAAATGCCAAAGGGCTGGCAATCTACCCAAGAAAAATGAGATGCCACAGAGGTTTATAATGGAGTTAGAATTGTTTGATGTGTGGGAAATTGATTTTATAGGACCTTTCCCATCCTCCTACTCAAATAGTTATATATTGGTGGCTGTAGATTATGTGTCAAAGTGGGTAGAAGCCATAGCCACTGCAACAAATGACAACGAGGTTATAATAAGCTTCTTGAGAAGGAACATCTTCAGCAGATTTGGAGTTCCTAGAGCCCTCATTAGTGATAGAGGGACACACTTCTGTAACAAGCAACTTGAGACATTCCTTCTCAGATATAGAGTCAAGCACAATGTGACAACTCCATACCACCCACAGACCAACGGGCAAGCAGAGATTTCAAATAGGGAGCACAAAAGAATTCTTGAAAAAACTGTTGGAAACTCAAGAAAGGATTGATCTAAGAAGCTGGATGATGTATTATGGGTCTACTAGACAACCTTCAAAACACCCATTGGGATGTCTCCATACCAATTGATATTTGGCAAGGCTTGCCACTTACCAGTTGAGCTTGAACATTGAGCATTCTGGTCTCTAAAAATGCTAAACTTTGATGGTCAAGCTGCTAGAGAAAGGAGACTAATGCAACTCAATGAGTTGGAGGAGTTTAGAAATCAAGCATATGAGAATGCAAAGATCTACAAAGAGAACACAAAAAGGTGGCATGATCAGAAGATAGCAAGGAGGGAGTTCACTGAAGGACAAAAGGTGCTGCTGTACAATTCAAGACTCAAGTTCTTCCCTGGGAAGCTTAAGTGTCGATGGTCAGGACCTTTCACCATCCTCAAGGTGTTCCCCTATGGCCATGTAGAGCTTATGGAGGACAAAACACAAAGCACCTTCATTGTAAATGGCCATAGACTCAAGCATTACCTAAGGGACTCACTGGATGAGAGGAGAGTGAGCTACAACCTCAGCTAAGAAAGGAAGAACGTCAAGCTAGTGACGATAAAGAAGCGCTAGTTGGGAGGCACCCCAACACTTTATATCCTTTTGGTTTATTGCTTTCTTAGAAGTAGTTAAAATTTGTCAATCTAGGTAGTTTGAGTTTCGGTTAAAAATTGGTGTTTCATTGCCTTCTAGAAGTAGATTGTAGGTGGTAGATTAGGAAGTCTAATGTCAGTTTTGGTAGTTAGGAGACCCTTACATTCTGTTTTCTTCTATTCTGGAAATGCAATTTGATGAATACATTTACTGATGATGAGTGATTGGGCTGAGAAGTAGCTAAAAAGCTAAGTTTAGTGTGGCCACTTAGCCACTTAATCTAGGCTTACAACCATTTAGATAAATTAATTTTGAAGAGTAAGCCAAAAAATAAAGTTTGGTGTGGCCACCACCATACAATGATCACCCAAGCAAGCCCAATACTACTCAATTTGAAAGCATTTAATATATTGGTGAGAGCATGAACGTGGTTTAATTGTGTTCAGAAGAGGTTAGAAGTAAAAGGATATGAAAGGATTGGAATTATTTTACCTTTATGAACACATTAAAAACCCAATGATGAACCCAATTTATTATGATGCAATGGGATTAAGTCTGGTGTCCCAAAGGACACTTATCAATTGCAAATTCATTCACTTATATTAGAAAGGAATATGGAGGATTCTTTTGTCATTACTGATGGGGTTTTAGTTTTATTTTCAGGAGAGAGAAAGGGGCCCACATGATTGATAGCTCATAAAGCAAAGAAGTCAAAGTGTACTTGCACTTTGAAACTCAACACGTGCAAGAAGCAAAGTGGGATAAAGGTTGGTGCCTCTTCCCACGCTAGGCGCCACTCCCCAAGTGGGAAAACATTGAATTACTTTACTTCCCACCATTCATACCACACTTCCCACCCCCTATAAAAGCCCATCACTTCCCCACCTTTCCTCCCACTTCAAACCCCAATTCACCTATGAAAAGAACTCAGACAATTCCTTCCTTCTTCTCATCTCTTTGCTCTTTCCCTTACCTTTATTTCCCTATTTCTTTTCCTTTTCTTGATTGGGACAATCAAGTTCTAAGTTTGGTGTTGGAAAAAAATTTTGTTTTGCTTGCATTCTCTTGCAACATTCCCCTACTTTCTTTAAACCATCAAACACCCTCTCTCAACCCAATGGCACAACCAAAAGCTTGAGCATCAAAGAAAAGAAAGACTAAGGAACCAATCTCTGGATCCTCAAGTTCAGGTTTCAATGAGTACAAGTTCCTCTCCTCATTTAACCAAAACCAGTTTTATGGTTAGGTGAGTGAGAGGCAAATCATCCCAGAGGTTGGTTTCCAGCTGGGGAGAAACGAGCACCCTGAGATCAACAGGGAGATAAACAATAGAGGCTAGGCACTCTTGTGCAACCCACCAAGGAAGGTGGTAGAAAGCTTGGTGAGAGAGTTCTATGCCAATATTGTGCCTCAGCTAGGACAACCCTATGGCTATCTCAGCTATGTGAGGGGGAAGTCCATTGATTATAGGCCCACCAACATAGAGAAGATGCTAATGGTGAAGCGGACAAACTCCACCTGGAGCTATGAGGAAAGAATGAAGCAACAAGACCTAGGATTTGATGAAATCCTCATTGAAATCTGTGTGTTGAATGTAAAATGGATAAACGACAAGGATGGGAGGCCCAACCAGCTGAGAAGAAGAGATTTGAGCCCCCAAACTAGAGGGTGGCTGGATTTTGTGAGAAGGTCCCTAATCCCCATATCCAACACTTCAGAGGTGACCAAAAAGAGAGCTGTTCTCATACACAGTATCATGAATGGTGAGAATGTTAATGTTGGGGAGTTGATTGCCAACAACATCAACAAAGTGCTGAAAAGTACCAACGATAGCTCAAGGTTGGCACTCCCCAACATCATACAGAGTCTATGTGATGAAGTTGGGGTTGAGAAGATTATTGATGAAGTACTAGTGGAGCAAGACAAGCCTATAACTGCCAAGAAGATGGTCAAAATGGTGGCTGTCAACCCACTTCAGAGGGCCAGGGAGCATAGAGCTCATGCTCATGTGCCACAGCAACAAGAAGAAGAAGAGGCAGAGGAACAACCACATTTTCTAGCACTCCAACCACCACCATATCAACAACACCAACAATTTCCTGAAGGATTCAATTGGGAAAAACTGCAAGGAGACATACACCAAATAAAAGGAGATATCCACCACTTGAGAGAGGCTGTCAACCAACTCAAATAGCAACAACAACAATGGGATCACATGAATAAGAACATATAATAACTTCAAGGAAGTATGGAGCAATTGAAGGAGCAGCAATATCGGTTTGACTGGGGAGAAATGCAAAGTGCACTCAACAAAATAGTGGAGCAAAACAAATGGTAACAGAGGAATCTTACTGAGTTTATACATCTTTATGATGCCAGAACCATTTCAAGAAGGCAATATGACATCAACACACAAGAAAAACTGAATCACTTGTGTAATGTTGTCGCTGCTCTAAACCCAGGATACCCAACATTCATGCAAGGAATGGAGGAGTTGAGTGCAAGACAAGAAGAAATTCTGGACAAGCATAAGGAGGACGAAAGAAATTACATGAGAAGGCTAGGATTTTGGAAGCCCAAAGACACTAAAGCACAAGAGGAATCTTCCAAAAAGGAAGAAGATGACTCCTTTCCTTCCAAGAAGAAAGACAAAGGAAAAAGGCTAATGAATTGAAGTTGAAGCTGCTCAAGGTTGTTAAGTTCCATGGTTGACACTCTCTAATTCTAAATTCTTCTCAGTTTCTCTATTTTTTAATTTCTGTCTAAGAATAAATTGCAACATTAGGATAGTTTATGCTTAATGCTTAGTTTTCTTTTCTCATGTCCTGAAGTCTTTCGTGAGTCCTTTGAACTACAAGAAAGAAAATGCAATGTTATTTTAAGTCTTTTCAACATCAATAAAGATTAGTTTGTCTCTATAAGAGTTGTTGTGAGTTATGCAAAAACAAGAGTAAAAGAGGCTAAGACCAAGAGCGATCGTTCAAAAAACTAAAGGACAAGGAACTAAGTGTAAAACCTTGAATGAACTGAAAGGAAAATGAGTCATGAAAAGCAACTAGGCCTAGAAGGTATGACAAGTAGAGGTTAAGGGGTGTTCCTTGAATATCTATAGAACTAAGAAGTAATAAGCAATAAAGACCCAAGGCTCTGAGCATCAACTACTAGGATGGAAAGAAACATTAAAAAGCTCAAAAGAGTTGAAAACCTTAGTAGATGCTTGTGGTGAATATGTGTCAACAAGAGACTTGGGCAAGTAAATTCTTAGGGGTGTTTCAACACCTAGTACCCTAAAGCCAACTGGTTTGGGAGTGCTAATTGAAAGCCTAACTAAAGGGTTGTCTTGAGACAAAACACTTAGAGTCGTGGTCAATAAACAGAAAAGAAAGAAAAACCAAAAAGAAAAAGAAAATGAAATAACTCTTACTACTTCAAAGTGACAATCAATAAAAAGGACCCCTGAAGCTTATACTTGAAAGAACCCTCAATGATCTAGAAGCTCTCTGTGGCAGTAAGACAAAAATATTCATGCATGTGTTAAACACTTAGTCCTACCTTTAGTCATGTTTGCATCCATTCAAGGTCAAAGTCTCAATTCAGAAAAGGACTACTCACATTGATTTGCTTGGGACAAGTAAAGTTTAAGTTTGGTGTTGTGATGACTTGCATCATCTGCCCTTTTTTCTTGCATAAAAAGGACCATAAAAGAGCATAATCTCATTTGATCATTGAAATTCATGCAATATTTGATGAATATTATGGTACATTGCTTTGAAATGAGTTTGTGCTAAATTTCAGGTGAAAAAGACATCAAAAAGGGGAAGAAAACAACAAAACAAGCTGGGCGTGTGAAAATGGCATGCCACTTGGAGCAAACGCCACAAAAATGCATTGGCATGGCACGCTAGTAGCTGGGCGTGGCACGCCATTACTGAAGTCCAGAGAGGATTCTCAAAGCATTTACATGGGCGTGGCACGCCAGAAGCTAGGTGTGGCCTGCCAGTATAATTTTCCAGAGAACAATAATGAAGGCAACTAAAGGGGTGTGCCACTTGAGCCATGGGCGTGTCACGCTAGATCATCACTCCAGAAGGGATCATCACCAGGGTGTGCCACTTAGTACTGAAGGCGTGGCACACCAGCTTCAAAAGTCACTTGGGCGTGCCACTTGAGGAGCCAGGTGTGGAACGCCAAGCTTAAGAAACCCACAAATGAATGGGCGTGTCACTTGAGCAGCATGGCGTGGCACGCTAGTACAAGATTCCAGAGAAGAGGTTGAAGGCTAAAAAGGTCTAGGCGTGCCACTTGAGCATCCAGGACGTGGCATGCCAACGTACAAGAAGGCCAAAGCAAAGGCTGGGCGTGCCACTTGGTATCGAAGGCATGGCACGCCAGCTCAAGAGTCTCACCTTGGCGTGCCACTTGAATGCTAGGCGTGGCACGCCAGGGAAGGAGCCAAGCACACAAATGGGCGTGGCACGCCAGACCCTGGGTGTGCCACACTAGTTCAACTTTCTAGAGAGATGGACCAAGCACACAAATGGGCGTGGCACGCCAGACCCTGGGCGTGCCATGCTAGTTCAACTTTTCAGAGACAAGAAGAAGAGGGAGAAGGCCTGGGCGTGCCACTTGGGCTCAAAGGCGTGGCACGCCAGGCTACACGAGTGATTAAAAGACCCTGGGGGTGCCACTTGGATTCTAAGGCGTGGCACGCCAGGGATGCTAATGAAGGAGGGCGTGCCACTTGAATAGCTGGGCGTGGCACGCCAAGCCAGAATCAGAGTTAGGCGTGGCACGCCACTGAAGCGCCAGCCACACACCAGTTGGGAGATCACGTTATTGAGTTTCTTTTCCCTCCAAATTGTATTTTTCTTTTCACTTTTGTATTTTCTTTATTTTTAGAGCTAGGAGTAGTATAAATAACCCCAAAAAGTACTGAGAAAGGGGTTAAGCAGTTAGGAAGTGAAGTTGTGGAATAGAGCTTTTAGATTTACTTTTCACTTAATCATCTTCTCCATCTTGAGTACTTTTCTTTGAGCTATGAGTAGCTAAATTCCCTTTCATTGAGAGAGGGAGCTCTGTTGTACTTGATGGATTAATGATAGTAAATTTCTTTTTCTCTTCATCTTCTCTTTGATTTGCTAGAAGGAATTTCGTTCTTCATGCTTAGTGTTCAATTATCTTAGAAAAAATATTAAATGCAAAATCGGTTTCATGGGAACCTTGGTAAGGAAACATGAAACCATGCTAGAAATCCCTTGTCATACTTGAGTAAGATCTGGGTTTTGTTGTTTGGATATGGTGACATATAATCCTCCCTCTACTTGGACCTATGATGATGTGTGGTATAATTAGGGACCAAACATATCTCTCTTCATGAGCAACTAACCAAAGAATTGGCTATTGATCAAGATCTGAGAGAGTGAGTCACCAAGTGATTGGGACTCAATCAATCATGATTGCCAAGAGGTCAATGAGTTGTATGATTGAAGACGACATAAGCTGGATTTAATCCAAAGAGACAACATCTCCTAATCTCAATGAATCCCCCTATTCTCATCTTCCACATTCTTTATAGCTTTCTTCTATATTCTGCAAATCCCCATTCCCATTAACAATTAAGTTATTTAATCTTCTACCCTTTACATTCTTGCCATTTCTATTTCTGCACTTTACTGCTTTTCTTTATCTTTTAGGCATTTATATTTCTGCCCATTTATAATTCTATAATCACAATCCATTCTGTTTAGCTTGACAAATTCACCAATTGATTAAAGTTACTCAAATCTATCAATCTCTGTGGATACGATCCCACTCCACTGTGGGTTAATACTTGACGATAATTTTGGTGCACTTGCCAAAAGAACGGATTCATCATTTTCGTGTGGGGGGTGAAATCCAGTCATCAGCCTTATTCAGAGTGCATGTCAATGTAAAATTGAAAGATAAAACATTGAAAAATGTGATTAATATCACTACCTATGGTATTAACAATAAATAACTACTCTCTGGCTAGTAATGTACAGAACATGGACATCTATATTTAGCCACATTGATCACAATGAGGTTCAATACGAGGTGAATTTAATTTGTTGAGACAGTGATCAATTTCTAGAGTTACAATATAGAGAAAAAATGAAGCCACTCTGATCACAATGAGGTTCTAATTTGTATTTCAGACACCAAGACTCCAAGATTATACTTTAGAATCTGTTGATCTGTTTTCGCATAAAATCTATGTTGGCATTTTGCAAATGATGTTCTTCTCTACTTTGGTGGTTTAAGTTTGGTGTTGTGCAGGACTGGGCCCCGCAAATTTTTTGTTACACTCACTGGTGGATAATAAAGATTTTGAATTTATTAATGTTATATACGATTTTCGTTTATGGAATTAACAACATTACTATTAATACCAAGTATAAATAAAAATGTTCACATGGAAAATAAAAGAAAGAAGAAAACAAAGCATAAAACAGCATCGTAAATTGAATTGGAAATTTTAGTACATCATACAGTGATGATCAAATATCATGTTCAGCTGAAAACCAAACGTAACATTAAACAGAAAGACTAAGCCTAGATAAAATTGGAACAGGAAACTAAGAGAGCTAATAATATAGTGGGGTTATGTTCAGCGAAACTAAACTAGAAGCACATCAGACATAATATTCTCCTAGATACCAAATTTCACAAAATCGTCTAGCTTTCTCACGTGCAACAGGATCCAAATCCTCCTTCCAGAATGGCTTTTTGTTGAGATCAAAATCCTTTACCGCAACCTGAATTTCTGGTGATTCAGTTATAGAGCGAACATATCCTTTCTTTTGAAAAAACTTTGTAATATATTGCTCTATGATAAATTGTTTTCGACGTGGCCACTCAAACTCACATGCTGGCTTGGTTTTAACGCTTGTCTACATAGATAAAAAAATGCATTGATTTATCTACAGTGTTATTTACAGGTGCTAGCAAACAATTTTGGAAATAGTAAAAAGGAAATAACAATTTATCTGTGTTACCTTTAGATCCATTAATATAACATTCGCATCCCAGTCAGAAGAAATAGTAAAATATAGAAACCCATGCCTTTGCAGATACTGCACGCTAAGTATATATATCTCCTACAAGTTTCTAACTAGACCGAATAACTATAGAGAATTATTAAATGGTAACATCATGTTAAATTGGATAACAAAGTGCAAATAGAATATTAAAGACAGCAAACCTCTATACTAGAACCCATAGCAGAAGATGGGGCACTAGTGTAGAATGCATGTGAGAAGGGCGACTTTTCATAGATATTGGTGTGAGCATTGAGTGCTATCAGCCAAGAATGCGCATTAATCTTGTTACACCAAATATCGAAGGCTACATCAAGTGTGTGTTGCAACGAGGAGAATGGAGGATCAGAAGCCATCTTTGATGCAAACTTGATGCTTCCACAGCATTCAAGCAAGTCACGTTCTTCCATAGTAATCTAGGTTGAATCATTTCTGCAAGGTCGTGTGATTGTCATTTTGTGTGACTTAAATAGTAACAAATACATCAAGATTTAAAAGCATAATTGGTCATATTTTTTATAATTAGGACAATTAATCATATTCATATAAACAAATCAAAAATTGAAAAATCACTGGAATATACTAACAAAAAATTACTTCTCATTCACTTCACACCCAAATTCAAATCATGCTCCTTATCAGAAGGAGTTAAACTATACTAACATACTATCATTGTATATAGAAGTAGCCATCAAAACTAAGAGTTAAAGATAGAATTCAAGACAAAATTAAAACCTGACAATGAATAAATTTTGCATGTTCTTTATTATTTGTATTTCTTACCTTTTTATTTTTTACTATTTATTTATGGTAGAGTTAAATTTTAATTTACATACTTAAGAATACAGACACAAGAGTCATAACAATCATCACCAAACTATTAAAAGAGAATTCACCGCTACAATAATGATCCATCATATATGTGAATAAAATATAACTGACATAAAATGTAATTTTTAGTCATAAGTAATTTATAAAATTAGTTTATTTTTGTACTCTTTTGTATTCTTCTTATAATTTTAACATATATAACATGGATCATTATTATTGTAGCATTGAAGTCTCTTCTAATAATTTGATGATGATTGTAGTGACTATTGTATCTGCACTCTCAAGTAAGCATCCCAAATAGAATCAAAATTTAACTCTACCATAAATAAATAATAAAGAATAAAAGGATAATAAATACAAAGATAAGCACCATAAATAAATAGGAATGAATAAATTGCATTTGGCTAGAAAGAACATCGACGGAAATAATGTGCATGGTAAAAATGAAAAAAAGAGTGAAAGTGTAAATCATGATCTGCATCTAATTTTTATCCCGCTAATAAACAACATAACCACGTTGAGAAACTACTATTTAATCAAGAATCGAAAATGGACCACTTTGGCAGAATGTGTGAAAATTGTAAATCATGAATCGCATCTAAAATTAAATAATTAACATACCTTAGTAATTTTCAGTGGCAGCACTGGGAAGGAGGGAGAAGAAACTAACTATCAGGATTCTTGAAAAAAAATTGCACCCTAATATTTATCTGAGGTTAACTACGGTTTAAATTTAAGAAAAAGATGAACTGCATAAAAATATTTTAAAAGGGTTGGAGGGAATGACCAAATTAAGCGCGGAATTGGAAGTGAACATCATTCCATTTTGTCACAGTGATCATTGGGTATGTGACAAATGAGAAAACCCATCTTAAATTGGCCACGGACAAACGAGAACGTCGGAAAACTTCATAAAATTTGGCCACAGAGATATAATACGTTGCAATTGGTTACCACGGTCATTGAACTTTGCCATTGTTTATCGTTCGTGGGTACCTTCCTATTGATAACTCCCGTGTTTTTGGTAGTGTTGACATTGAACTCCAATTCTTAGACGGAACAATATGTTAACATCCCATATTATATAAGGATAAAGTTAAGATATTCTGTGTGTTTATTAAGTGTTAGAAATTTAGGATATATTCTTCTTTTATGAAAAAGAATTGTGTCAAAACTCCAGAAGGGCACTAGGGTTGTTAAAAAGCATTCATAACGGAACATTAATAATAATACTAATAATAATAGACTCATGCACATAACTCATTATGACATACCGAAAAAGATAAAGTAACACTACAAGATATTTACTTATTTGTGAAAGTTTTTTAATGAAAGTTTTAAAAAACACCCATAAAATAATTTATTTATGACAATTTATCAAACTTCCATCCATAATTATCGACAAACTCTTACTGTTTACGCATAATTAAAATTTTTATCCCAAACAAAATGAACATACCCAAACAATAAGAATGGTGAAACTCCAACACCCTAAACAAAATTTTTTCGAGTCCAATGGAGGAGAAACACCGCGATGTCGCATCTCCAACTCCTTCCGCCACCGCCGACTCACCCGCATCTGAGCCTACATCAACGCATCACTTTTCTAGAGCTCTAAAGTGCAAGGCCAGCTCCTTCTCACTATGGCATGTCATATCCGCGCGGCCTTATTGCTACGTCGGCTTTCCCGACAGGTTTTGCCGCTTGTTCTGCTTTTTCTCCGATGGATGTGAAGTACTTGGAGCACGGTTTAGGCATGGACTCAATGCCGATGGCTGAAGAGATTTGAGAGAAGAGAAAAATAGAGAGATTTAGAGAAAAGAGAGAGCTCTCCTCGTCGCTCCCACCACGGTTCATTGCCTCTCTAGATCTAGTCGCACCGCCCAAGCCTCTCAAGATGTTCTGTTACAACCTCCTCGACGAGAAGCAGAACAAGCTCGATTACATCCTCTCTCTCACCGTCGTGAACTTCCTCGAGTGCCGCCTCCATATTCTCGTCTTTAAGTCCGGCATAGCCAAGTCCATCCACCAGCGCCACATTAGGTCCTTTTACATCTTTCAACATTTTTTCCCAATTTAGGGTTTTTAAATTCCTAATTTTATATCACTCATGTTTCTTTTTTGTTGTGCTTACCGTAAAGTTTAGAATCTAACTTGCTAAACATTCAAGTAGCTCAAAATTATAGTCTAATCTCTTCATTGGTTTCTAGGCTTTTGATAAATATTTAATTATGTATCTTATTGTAGCTTAGTTCAAATTAATGTAGATGAAGGATGATTCCAAGAAGTGACATAAATTTTACTGTGAGAACCATTTTCACAGGTCACAGAGGAGGCTGATTGATCTGGAGGCTTTGGAGAAAGTCATACATGAAAGAATAGGTTTGTTACTTGCTTTGGACATCTAAATTAAAACAATGTACTTGTACTAAAGATGTTGAATTAGACATGCTTTGAACATCTCACTTGTTTATTCAGATTGAGAATTGCTAGTGAAAATTGAGAATTACTAATTTATTTAAAGTTAAATAATCTTTAGTTTGATTGATGTAATTTGTTCAATCAATAATAGTGGTTTATAGCTTTCAAATCTGTTCAGTTTCAATTTTAAATGGTTTGCAACAGTTTAGTTTGCTGCAATTTATATTCACTATTTCACTTGCCTTTTGCTAACATAGACTCCATTTTAATTTTGATTACCCTTGGATCTTCTGTGTTAAATATTCATGTTTTTCATCAGGATTTTGAGTTCAAAGAGTTCAACAAAGTTGTAAAGTACAATCCGCATGGCTATCACAATGTCGATAAGGAGGAAAGACCTATTTACATTAAAAGGCTTGGAAAAGTGGATCCAAACAAAATCATGCAAGCTACAACTCTTGACAGATATGTAAAGTATCATATACAAGATTTTGAGAAAGCTTTTGCGATAAAGTTTCCTGCTTACACAATTGCTGCTAAAAGGCACATAGATTCAAACACCACGATCTTAGATGTTCAAAGCATGGTATGTTGCTATTAATTATTACTCATTGGATTGCTCACAAATTTTTGGATAACACAAAAAAAACTTATGTTATATTGTCAATTTTTAAGGCCTTAAGAACTTTAACAAGACTGACCGAGAACTCATTATGCAATTACAGAAGATTGATAGTGACAATTATCCTGAAGTAAGTAATCTCAGATTTTAGTTCCCCTGAATTTTGTCATATTACTTATTTTCATTTGTTCAATTACTAAAAAAATTTGAATCTTGATAGATACTAGGACCTCAGGGATCAATGATTAATTTTCCCATTTTTTGATGATACAAACTCTTTGCCAAATGTTTATTATAAATGTTGGCCCTGGATTTAGACTTGCTTTGGAACACTATTAAATCCTTCCTTGATCCCAAAACAACTTCCAAGATTCATGTATGTAAAAATTATGTATTATAGCTGTCTAGATCTCTTTAAATGATTATTTAGATATGCCCTGATTTTCTTTTCTTTTTCCTTTTTATGAATCTTCTTTCACTATGAATCTATTGATCAATAGCCCTCACTTAAGAGGTGCATACAGGATTGCAGGTACTTGTTACTTCCTTTCGCGAGCTTGAAGGGAATGTGTTTCATGATCCCAGGACTACTTAAGTGGCTACTGTTGATCATGTTAAACAAGTAAGCATCTTCTCTCATTACAAGATTAATATTTGAGGGAGTATTTTAATGAAGGTTTTTAAAACCTCCACAATACATTTTATTTATGACACTTTTAAAAACCTCCACTCATAATTAATTAAAACTCAAAAGTTTGGAACAAAAACTCATTGTCTCTTTTCTCCGAAATGAGAGGCGCTGAGTTAGAGTGGCTATGAAACCCTAAGTTTTCTATCGCCATTCTCGCTGCCGTTCTCGCTGCCGTTTCAGCCGCCAGCGTCGTTACTACTGCCTTAGTCAACTTCCTTCTGTCAATTCAAAGCCTTCATGCTTTGCTCATTTATCTCTGCTATGCTCCTTATCCATCAAGCACTCTCAGGAATCGTCTTCTGACCTTGCTGTTCTTCTCAAAGTTGACGGGTGAGTCTTTTTCTTTAGCGTTGTTCTTATTTGTTTTCTTGTGACATTTGACTTTTGTTTAAGATGTTCTATTATTTTATATGTTTGTTTACTTGAATTTCATTGCTGTGTTAGGGTTCTTATGGATGCATACCGAGTGGGTAATAGATTAGCATTCAATAAAGGTATGCAAAATTGAGCTTTGCATCGTGTATGTATAATGTATAAGGTGTAATTAATTATCAATGAAAAATTGAGCTTTGCATTGTGTATTATGCAAAATCGAAAGTATAATTAATTATTATTGTGAAACTCTATGATGTGTAGCATTTGAGAAGCTTGGGCTTGACTGTGCAAACTGGACTGAACCTATTTATGCATATCTTTTAAGATTTGTGAATTGTGAGTGTGTTTGCGCTAGGTGCGCTTGTGTATAATGGATTTTGAATTAGATTGTTATCTTGCTTATTTAAGTGACTGAATTTGCATTTAGTTAAGACTCTTTGCTTTGTTAATTGATGGAAAAGCTTGATCTTGAGTGCTACAAGTCAATGTTTATGTACTTATGTTGCTTGTTAACCATGCTGCAAATTCTCTCTCAGAAAAAGTAGTCACTCAAACATCCGAATATAAATATGCATGTTTCAAATACTCATCTTTAATTTTATGTCATTAGTAGGCATTCTGAACTTTCCTTCTTAAAACATAAATATGCATGTTTCAAATTTTATTTTATTTTAATTTTTTGGAAACCTCATTGATTTGTTGTATGATCCATGCAGTATGATAAGGAAGCTTTATTAAGATCAGATCTTGCTCTCAAGTCAAACAAGGCATAACCTGAGTTTTTCTACAAACAGCTAACAGCTAGTGATACGAGCACACATGGAGGTTTCTCTGTGCCTCTTGAAAGCATAATTATTATTTCAGGCAGTTGAATAAAATTTTCAGGTTTTGATCTTTTCTATGTTTTCATGTAGGATTATTCTATACAACCTCCTACACAAGAACTTGTGGCTAGGGATTTGCATGATAATGTTTGGATAATGTGCAGTCCTATATATAATCTAAAATAGAAAAGCTATTAGAAACTTGTTGAAGATCTTTTTATTTATTCATTATGGTCCTCACCTTAACTAGGGCAACCAAAGCACCACTTGCTTACAATTGGATGGAGTCTATTTGTTAGTGGAAAGAGGCTCTTTGCTGAAGACTCTACTTTATTTTTACGGTGATGGTAATAAAATGATCATTTTTGTGCTGTTTGGTGCTTGAGTGAAAGTTTTCAAAACTGTCTTGAAATATATTGAAAATCAATGTTTCAAAGCTTCAACTCACTTCAGCAAAAGACTTGCATTTTGAATATCTTTCCTGCTCTTTTAAATGTTCTGGCAGACATGAAAAGCAGCAGCTTCTTTTGAGCATCAAGCGAGCTAACAGGCAACCAGCCAACATATCATCCTCGATATTGTCAAGTTATAGTATGCAAATTGGGATTCTTGCGGCAGTTGCTCATGCTACTGCAAATAATAGTCCCTTTACCATATTTTACAATCCTAGGTGTGTATCTTTACTTTTCTTTATGCTAATTTATCAGTTCTTAGATGTTTGTTCAATTACAGAGGGATGGATCAACTAATTATTTAATGAACTCCTGTTCTCAATTATAAAGTCTTGAACTCAAAATCTTTCTTTCATTTGCAGGGCTAGTCCTTCAGAGTTTGTTATTCTTTTAGCCAAGTACTACAAGGTAGTGTTTCTATTCTCCTTTTCAGAGTTTGTGAGATGGAAAAATTCACAATGGCATAATTTGCAGGTATAATTTCTATTCTCCTTTTCTAATTCAACATTCTAAACTTTTTCAATCTATCAATTGATGGACCTGCACAAGTTGTAAATAGTGTTTACCGGCTCACATATGATTGGTCAGGTTAGTTGGGATGAGTCTACTACTGGGGATTGGATTTTTTAACTGAGGGAGCTAATTCCTTAGAAAATAGTGTTAGCATTTAATTGGCCACTCAAACATGGTAACCGTGTTAGAATTCTTTGATATAAAGTGTGTTCATTATAAGGTGTAATTAATAGTGTAACTAAGGAGTGGAAAAATTGGATGATTTTATAGAAACAGGAAAAGTGAAATAAAGAGGGAAGGAATGAGGAAGAGAGTGAGTCACATGGGGTGGGGTAACAATAAAGACTTGAATGAAAATTTGTACAAAATTTTACCTTTTTTAAGCTTTTTATTTATTATGTGCTTGACAGTTTTATATTTAATTATTCTATATTCATTTGGATATGATAAATATGCATCTTATCTAAAAATTTGCACAAAATAATGCAAATAGTTCCTATTTATTTTGTTCTTCATACTTTCAAAAACTAATTGAATGAAGAATTTTCTGCTGGATCTTTATTTCAATGTGAACTTGAGTTTCAATTTCTAGCACTTCTCTTGGCCATCCTTTCCCCGTATGAGGCCATGAGATTTAGGTAAGCAAATCCATCCTTTTGGGTTTTGATTTATCAAGCCATTGCCTCTTCTTCATAAAATGATTCAATGTTATTGTCTTTGTCAGGGACACAAAAGAAGGTGCTATCATTTCATTATTGATTGTAGTGTATTTGGCTTACCAGCATTTCTCAAGAACAAGTTTATAGAAATCACTTGATCAAGGTTCAATTGTTGCCACCATAGCTATTGTTTGTATCACTATTGTATCTTTGTTGCTTCTGATATGAGTTATTTTAGAATGATGTATACTTATAATATGGTGTACATAATAATGCATGGCAGTGATGATCATTGTGTAATATATCATATCTGAATTCTATACTTTTTTCACTAATTATTGCTGATTCAAATAAAAAGGTTAGCTTTGTTTTGTGATAGAAATTGGCATTCAGAGAATGATTTTATATATAGAGTTATGTCTTATATTGAGAAATTGTGTTATAAAAGATTTAGTTTTTAAATTTGATATTAAAAAATAAAATTTTAATTTGAGAATATGTAAATGAGATGAGATTAATGAATGATTTAAAATTAAAAATAAATAAATAATTATAGGATTTGTGGTGATTTAAAAATCTCACAAAATAGTTAATTTTTGTTAAATTAAAAAATCAATTAGTGGGGTTTTAAACTGTTATAAAAGTAATTTAAAATCGCCACAAAAATTCAATATAAAACCCCCACTAAACACACAAAAAACTCCATAAAAGACCTCGTGGCATTTCAAATTTTGGAAGTTTTGAGAACTCCCATAAATTATTTGATGGAGGTTATAAACCTCTCCAAATAAAAAAAAAAAACTGTCACAAATAAACAAAAATCTTGTAGTGTAAATTGAACAACAACTAGATGATCGGCTTCTTATGTTGACTTAAGAGTAAAAGAGAGCATTCGCATCATACTTATGCTATAAACTAATATCAAATTCAGGGTTAAGAATATATGCTATTGGTTGCATACATGTATTGCACGTCCACTAATATAATATATAACCAATTTGAATTTATGGAGGAGACATCTTATTTGTCTTTCTAAACAAGGTTAGAAAGTAAATTTTAATTTATGTATATAATAATTTATTAGGTAAACTTTTAAATAAAATTTAAAATAAAAAATATAGTCCTTAACAAATCAAATTAAAAATATCGTAGAAAAAAATATTATAATATACAATTGTAGCTTTCATTGAAACTAATAGCGTAGATCTAAATTCTTTTTATATTTTTATCCATATCTTGGTGAAATTATTGAGTTAAAATGGGTAAATACAAAAAAAAAAGTGTCACTATAAAAAAACATTAAGTATCATTCGAAAAACAAATAAAATTTGACAGTATAATGTTTATCATCGATTTTATGTCGGTAATATATTATTGTCAGATTTTTATGTTTGACGGTAATTTCTGACGGATTTAGCGACGAAATATCGTTATTTAAAAAACAGAATCTGTTAAACGTTACAGTCAGAAATTATCTTATGACCCGTCAAAGTTCATTAAAAACCAATTTTTATCAAAAACCACAAATTTCTCAATTCCTTGCAATACATAACCAAAACTAAATCAAACCATTCCAAACTCCAATTTACATCATAACTCACCCTTTATGTCACATTCCACTATTCATACCAAATTTTTCTTCACATTTCATTATTCTCAGCCATCAAACATCAAATATATAACACTATAATCAATCCTCCACCAACACATTCATCAATCATAAATCTATCAATTCTAAGCATCATAATCAATCTCATTTCATCTCAATCTAAATCTTTCACACCATCTTTATCAATTTCAACATCATAATTCATCAACATATTCAAAAATCATTAATTCATCATGATTCATCACAATTCATCATTCAACAATTCAACAACTATTTCAATTCAAAACTATCCTATGGGTCACTAGCCTAAGTATCCAGAAATATTATATATTACATAGTAAAAACCGAAACCATACCTTAGCCAATTCCCAATATGTATCAAAATCCCAATTGAGCACAAGTTAGGCTTTCAACCACAATCCAAGTCACCAATCACTCCAACAAGCATCAACAATCACCAACAAACTCCAATATTCAAGCTAATATCACATATTTCATATAAATCAAAATCTAATACTCACCATAAATCAATTTACAAGGGTTCAAGAGCAACTCACCTTACCCAACAATTTTAGAAGCCAAATCCAATGTCAATCAAGGGTTAGAGTGTACCTAAACACTCAAAATCACAAAATTTCACTTAATCCAAAATCTTAAAATTTCGAAATTTTGAAAGGAAAAACTGAGAGAAATTTCGTGATTTCCTTATCAGTTTCTTGGGTAGGTTTTGTAGAGCTCTTCACAAGGATCGCGTGGTCGCAAACGGTGCGGCGATCAGAGCTCCGTAGCTCAAGTTATGAACTTGAGACGTTAAAGGTGAATAGTAACAATGGGGTTTATTCTGTAAGAACTGAGACTAATTAATCGTTTAATTAAATAATTATTATTGCCTAAAATAGGATCCGAAAATTTAGAATGAGAATTTGAGGATTTAAATATAATTTATGGACTCGGTTTTTTCGCTGACTCAGAAAAATTCACTAAGTCCAAAAATCATATTTAAATCCTCCAATTCTCATTCTAAATTTTTGAATCATATTTTGGGCAATATTAATTATTTAATTAGAAAATTAACTAGTCTCGGTTCTTACAGCGGTGGCTCCAGCGGGTGCTTCAGGCGGCAACGATGACTACAACGAGCTTCCGGTGGTGGCGACGATGATAGTTCGACGGTGACGGAGAGAGAAGACGAGAGAGAGAGAGAGAGAGAGAGAGAGAGAGAGAGAGAGAGAGAGCATTCGCACAAGTAAAGGGAAAGGGTTTTTGCGTATGAATTTTAACCCAAATTTACCGTCAGATTTTTCCAATGGTAAATCACCAATACGACGCATTTCATTAAACCGTGATACCCTCGGAATATACCGACGGAAAATCCAACGATAACATTAGCGTCGGTGAGTTATATTTTTGCACCAATAATTACCATCGATTTTAGCGACAGAAAATCTCTTCCGACGGTAATTTTTTATGGCGACGAATTTCTCCTCTTTTCCGTCAAAAAATTCAACAGTATATTCACCGATAAATATCGATGCTGAATTCGATGCTAAAAGCTACTTTGTGATTTGTGACCGACAACAGATCTTTATAAAATTGTGATTATTAAAATTGAAGTTCAGAATTTGATTCACAATTCACAACTAAGTTTTACAAAATTAAGTGTCTCAAATGTGTTGAAACATATGTGTTGTTGTTGTTAACATCCAAATTCAATCCAGACTACTCTACAGCTATTTTAGAATTTTTCACTTGAATAATATGATATTTTCCATTGTTATAACCTTATCAAAAAAAATAGGAAAAATTAAATAATAAAATTTTATCTTTCGTTTTTATTTTCTTTTTCTATTCACCCCTTTTGAAAAAATTCTAAAATCATAAAATATTAAAATAAATATAAAAATAAAAATACAAAAATAAACAGTCTAATTTTTTTAATAATATTATATTAAGGCAATAACTTTTCTGCAATCACAACATAAAAAAAATTTTTGGTGACTCATCACAACATAAAATAATTTTATAATATTGACCACGAAAGATTACTAGAAAAAAAAGACAAATTATAATTATTGGTGTTTGAAAAGAAAAATAACAATACACCGCAATTGTATTTTTTTTTTTTAAAGAAAAAAACGACACAACTATTGCATAGACCAAAACTGGATGCCCATTGGATTCAAACAAAAATTTGTATATGGTCTTTTTTGCCCATTTTGAAGTTTGTTGATCGTAACCCTGCTAAAATGGGCCTTGCCTATTTAGGAAGAACTAATTTTTATTTAATAATCCTATTCAATACCAAAATTTATTCTCACGTTTGCTCTATCAAATAGTTGTCTTTTTTTTTTTCTTAAAATAGTTGTTTTATCTGAAGAAACCCCTCCCCCAAAAAAAGTAACTATTCCAATAAAAATATCAAAAATATCTTCTTATAAATGACTTTGGTTTAAAAATATAAATTATTATTTAATCATAATTTAAATAAAGATAATATTTTTATAGAATAAAATATTAAAACTAACCTTAAAAAATTATAACATTGATAAATTTGATCATAAAAAAATTAAAATTAATTTATATTTATAAAAGATTGACTTCAATTGACAAAACTAATCAAATTCTAAAATATTATTCAAACTTTTAAAAATATCCTACTTAACCTAATTTATTCATTCCCAAATTCTAATCTTCCTCCAACCTAGGAAGAGTACCGTTATAGAGAATTGCAGCAGATGTAAAAGATCATTAAATACACGTGTGCTGGATTTTGAGAAATGAAAAATTTTGAGACGTGTTAAAATAAAATTTAAATTTTTAAAATTTTAAATTTTTATTTTAGATGATAAAGTATGATTTTTTATTTTTGAATAGTTTTTTTTTATATTTTTTTAAATAAATGATAAAAAATTACACTTAAACCTCTAAAATAAAATTCAAAATTTAAAAAATTCAAATCCGTTAAAAAGGTATCTAGTTGAATAATGAAAGAAACATTGTTGCAGTATGTTAGTCCAATTAATGAACCCTGAAACAAAGAAAAAAGGAAGATTGATTTTTCATTGTGTAAGACACACACCCTCTTAGTGCTCCCCCAAAATGGAACCGTTCGCACCCTGTGGCTACAGGAATTTCTCTGTGAATGCTCTTTGGTTTTTGGCATTTTGAGGATGCACTTAGTTTTTTTCTCCTCCCTTTTTTGGTGAAAAAAACTTGAGTAGCGGTGCAATGCTAATTCAATAATGAGTGAATGAAAGCACATTAAGGAAAGAACATAACCAGTGAATGTTGAAGATAATTCAATAATGAGTGAATGAAAACACATTAAGGGAAGAGCATTACCAGTGAATGTTGAAGAGTAGGGTGGCGAAGAGTTAGAGATTAGGGGTGAAGTAAAGTTTGAGTTTGAAATGATTAAATTATGTAAAGAAGGATAATTTAAAAATTTTGAATCATTTGGATAATTTAGTTAATTGAAATCTATTATTTATAGATATAAGTTTATTTTAATTTTTTTTATGATTAAATTTATGAATGTCATAATCTCTTATATTCAGTTTTGGTATTTTATTTATTTTTATAATATATAAAAATTAAATTCTAATAAATAAAATATCTTCATGTAAAAAAAATTATAAAATTTTTATTGAAATATAAAAAAATATTTGTTGAATTTTGAGTGATGTAACCTATCTAATTCCATTTATTAGGTACGGACTAATATATATATATATATATATTAAATGGAGCTTTCTATTATGATAAAAGTATCTTTGGATGTTTAAAAGACCAAGTTCGTAATAAAATTGATAATAATATCGGAGCTTCCTCGTATATAATTTTTAAATTTTTTCATCATATGGACCCAATTTTTATCATAAGCACTCTAGACAATAAATTACTTTATACGTAATTTTTGTTTTTGGATAGTTGGCTAAGCCGAATAGACTCAATCTCACCTCGAATTCTAATCCTAACCCTAAACTCATCCAAACCCAGCAGAACCCATTCTCCCAAACCTAGCCTACCGAAAAGACTACGCTCCTCCGTGTCCTCTCTTCTAACGTGATTATATGGCATTTGGACCATCATCAAGTGCATTTTCTTCATACTTAGCCAGCTAAGTCGCCATCTGTTATTGCTAAACACACTTTCTATGCAAAATTTTATCTGCTCAAATCATGGATGATTTTTACTTATAATAGATTAAGCCTGCAATCTTTATTTTTTTTTAAAAAAAAATTCATATTACGATATAATATTTTTTTAACAATTCAATAAAAAAATATAAATCAACAATTTAATTATAGAGGTATTTGTCTTTTTTTTAACTTTAACTTTATAATTTCTAATATGATTAAATAATGTTTATTATAAAAAAAATATTTTAATTCCTTAAAATTAATTCTAAAAAAATAATCTGTTAAAATTTAAATATAATTGTATAAGGGTTTAGTCTTTTTAATATTAGATTAAATTTTTAATTTCTAATATAATCAAACAATTTTGATTAATCCCATAAAAATAATTTAGTCTTCTTATGCTAAGGATTAAAGGATATTTTAGTATTCTAAATATTCATTACAAGAATGTTTTTGTCTTTTTAAAATTATATTAAATTTCCAATTTCTAAAACAATCAATGAGAACATTTTTGAACTACAAGAATATTTTTGTCTCTTTAAAATTATTATTAAGAAAAGTTGTTTAGTATCTTAAATTGAATTTTGCAAAAAAATTGTCTTTTTAAAAATTAACTATAGAAAATTTTAGCCATTTTAATATTAAATTAAAATTCATAATTATTAATAAATCAAAGAATATTAGTCATTCTTATAAGGATATTTTAATTATTTTAAAATTATTACATAAAAAATATTTTGATATTTTAAAATTTAACGTTAAAAAATATTTTAATTTTTGAAAATGAACTCTATGGGATTTTAATATTTTAAAAATAAAAAAATTTCATAATATTAAAAAAAGTTTTTTAATCTTTTTAAAAAAAATAAAAAAGATACAATTGATCTTCAACCAATATTTTATTTGTCTTTTAACTCTACTCAATCCAAAGGATCTTTTTGTAATTAGCATAACTAGTGTAAGACCTGCGCTATCCAAACATTGTTTTATTGTAAATATTTGTTAATGTTTATTTATTGATACTAATAGTTATTATTTTTAACTTAAAAAAGTCTTCATGTATGAAAACCTATTATATAATGTATAAGACAGTTCCATCTTCTATTTATGGAAGCTAAAATAATCTTGTTATTTTTCTAATCAATATTAGTAAATTCTACTTAAATGTAAAGGTTATTATATTTGTATATTCAAATAAATGTTATTACACTCTATTACTGCTATATAGGGGTGGCAATAGGGCGGGTAGGGCGGGTTTTTGCTCTACCCGACTCTGTCCCGCTCAACGAAAACCCGCATCGAATCCGCTCCACTTCTACACGCGGGTAGTAAAATGTTAAACCCTAACCCGTCTCTGCAGGTACCCGCCCCGCCCCTACCCGCCCCCTATAATTATTAAATCCAAAAAATAAAATAAAATTTTAAAAATTATATAACTATTATTTATATACATAACATAAATTAAAGTAAAAATTTAAATATGATACAATATTATTAATCATTTTACTAATTATTTTATATATATCTTACATATTTATATATTAAAAATATATATTTATATATCTATTATATATATCGGGGCGGGAAGGGGCGGGTTCAACCTAAACCCGACCCCGCCCCGCCCCGCCCAAGAACCCGCCTCGTTAAAACCCGCCCCGGTGCGGGTGCGGGTAATTACCCGCCCCGAAC
This sequence comes from Arachis hypogaea, assembly GCF_003086295.3. Lineage (NCBI taxonomy): Eukaryota > Viridiplantae > Streptophyta > Magnoliopsida > Fabales > Fabaceae > Arachis > Arachis hypogaea. The sequence goes on from NC_092045.1 coordinate 63,478,660, forward strand.
GGGTAGGGGCGGGGTGGGTACCCGCGGATTCGGGTAGTGTTGCCACCCCTACTGCTATACAATCCAAAAAAATTAAAATTTTAATAAAAATAGTTTATATTGTAACTATACAAACAACAAATACTAAGTGACATTTAGTTATATTATTAGACCCTAACGTATAATATGCGGTAGCGCATGTCATGTACTTAATCTATTTTATTGTATTTATGCATAGCATATTTATAAAAAGGTTAGTATATATTTATGGAAAAAATTAATTTACTTAGTATGCTTAGGAGTTTTGCGGATCGAGCCAAGCTGGTAGTGGAGTAGAGCTATGAAGTGGAGTCGAGACCTGAGCGCGAGTTTAGATGGAGATTGGTTAGGACGTTGGTTGGATGGCGGGTGGGACCATCTGCAAGGACACTCTGAAATTCAAGTTAAAGTTTGTACAAAACAACCGTTAATTAGAGTATGAGAGTCACGTACTTTTGGGAAGGGATAGGTCCCTCTCTTTCTATACTCTGTATTTCGAATAAGCCCCTTGTGACTAGGTCCACCCACCTGAAAATTTCTGCCAGTTATCCAAATTCCAAGATGAAGTGCCGTGCTGGTTGCCTCATGTCTCGGGTCGGTAGATTCGGTGAATCGGTAACCCGTAACTGAATTTAGGTCCCTAATAAATTGGGGCAAAACAATAAATTTTGTTGATCTTCAATTCGGTTAATAAATTCTTTTTAAAGATAACCTTTATTAAAAGATATTTTAACTAAATTAAAAAATTAAATAAATTAACTATTTAAAATATTTTCTTAATATATTTTTCACCCTCCACGTCATTTGTTTTATAAATCTATTTTATTTTTTATTTTTTTAATATATATACAAAAGAGCTTATATATGATTAGGTTATATAATTGTTTATTTAATTATATAAATAAATGCTAGTACATTTTTCTATTAATTGTTTTAATGATTCCAAAATTCTAAAACTTATTATGGACCCAAATATTTTTTGAAACGGTCAAAATTTATTATTATTATAGTTGACAAAAATTTATTTTTTAAAATATTATTAATATGAATATACAAATTTAGTTTTAAATATGAAACCACCCAATTAATTTTGTGCATCTTTACTATGTTTGAGTCAAAGCAAAATTCAGTAAATTTATTTATTGCACAGTACTTATTTATTATTGTGATAATTAAAATAGTAAAATATAATTAATTAAAATTGTTTTTCTTCACTTCCTTTATTAATATAGTTAAGAACAGTAAATAAAATAAAAAAAATTATGGTTAGATACATCTTTATCATTTTATTTTTTTAGTGTATTAAATTATTAATCATTATTTTTATCGTTGCATTATTTTTATCGAAGCATCCACATATTTTGCCTTTTAATTATATTAAGCACAAACAATTCAATTGTAATCGCACACTATTTGAATCAATCATCCAATAACTCAATTTCTTAGCTAAATCCTCATCTATTGTCCTCTCACGTAATTTCTTTTTTCGTGCATCATTTCTTAACAATGTTAAATTTTCGTAATATGTAACTTTATCATCTTTTTTAATATAGTCAGCACCAACGTTATGACTATCTCCTGTTCTGTCACTAGATGCCTCTTTCTGTCGTGAATTTTTCTTTACCAAGATAATTAATAGTTAGTTTATTTATTAAATTTTTTATTAAAAAATATATCTTTATTTAATTACATGATAAAACGAATATTCATATGTAAAATATAATATAATAAAATAAATCTATTCAGAGTACTTAAAAATATAATTAAAATCAAGTAAACATATTTTTTATCATACATAAATTATTTAAAAAAATGAATGGATTGTTAAAATTAATAATACAAGTATTTTTTATGGTATTTTTATTCTTTTAATTTTTAATTTATTCGTACTTTATTATTTAATTAATGATTAAACAAATTATTTTCATCAAAAATTATTTTTTTTATTATCTTAGAGAAAAGATCAATATAACAGTTTAAAAAATAATATAAAAATAATATTTTAAATAAAAAATAGTTAATATTAAAATTTTTAAATACAAAAATAAATCGTATAGATATTTAAGAGATAAATATGAAATATATGTCTAAAATAAATAAAACAAACAACAAAAATTCTCTATTTCTCAATAGTACTCCCATTTTGTCTATTTTATTTATTTTAGGCATGTATTTCATATTTATTTCTTAAGTATTTATACAATTTATTTTTGTATTTAAAAATTATAATATTAAATATTTTTTATTTAAAATATCATTTTTACGTTATTTTTTAAACTGTTATATTGCTTTCTTCTTTAAGATAATACAAAAAATAATTTTTCATAAAAATAATTTGTTTAATCATTATTAAATAATAAAGTTATAATAAATTAAAAATTAAAAGAATAAAAAAACTATAAAAATACGATAAAAAATTATATACCCAAAGAGGAAATTCTACCTCTTTTATAATAAAATCCAACTTTCTTATCGTATGTATATATATATATATATATATATATATATATATATATATATATATATATATATATATATATGAGTGCAGAACAGGTATAAAAATTAATGAAACAGTGCAGACCAAGTACAAAAGTCTATGAAAGGAAAGTATAAGTAAGGAGCAAGAATAATAAAGGGGAGTGATGATGCTCGAATCAGTGCCTTCAACCGTGTGCAATTTGTACCAAAAGTTGCCTAACAAACATAGTCACGTAGGCGAATATTAGAGCATTTCTTTCTGCTACTTCTCCTCAGCTGCTCATCCGCATCTGTTGCCAAGTATCTCTTTTGTATAACAGAATTTATCTTGTATTCAGTGCCAAGTTTGCCCCTCATTGCTTGGTCAGCCTCTAATTCTATTTTTCTTAATTTGCTTGTGACATTACCTCCTCCATCAGCAGTAACCTTGTCCTCAAGGTTGAAAGTTGGGTATGCCTTATAGAATTCATCTTCAAACTCCCAAGTAGAAGGAGCATCATCAACTTTTTCTCATTGGACTAAGAGTTGTTGCAGCTCACGACCACCTTGCACAATAGTCCTCTTAACCAAAATGCCGGTAGGGAAAACAACAAGTCCTCCTTTAGTAGTCTTTAAAGGCATTGGAAGATAAGGAAGCTTGCCATCTCCCTTGAACTTCTTGAGCAGCGAAATATGAAACACATCATGTATTTTAGCCTTATTAGGTAATTTTAATTTGTACGTTACAGGGCTTACCTTGTGGACAATTTTGAAGGAACCAAAATATCGCATTTCCAACTTCTGATTTTTTCTTAAGGCAACTGAGTGTTGTCGGTAAGGTTGTAGTTTTACCAAAACCAAATAACCTACTACTAATTCACCCTGTCTGCGCTTTCTATCTGCAAAAGCCTTCATAGACTGTTGAGCATAATTCATATTAACCTTAAGTTGATCCAACAACGGATCCCTTTCTAGAAGTAACTCTTGCAATGAATGATCATGATTAGGAGTAATTTCATACTTAACCAAAGAGGGGGGATCTCTGCCATAGAGGGCCTTATAGGGAGTCATTTTAATAGAACTGTGAAAGGTTGTGTTATACCAATACTGTGACCAAGGCAGCATAGAAAATCAACGCTTGGGGTTGTCAAAGCAATAGCAACGCAGATACATCTTAAGAGCTTTGTTTAAAACTTCACTTTGTCCATCCGATTGAGGGTGGTATGCTGAACTCATGGCCAAATTCGTGCCTTGCAATTTAAACAATTGCTGTCAGAACTTACTGATAAAGACTCTATCTCTATCATAAATTATTTTTCTTGGAAAACCATGCAATTTCACCACATGCTGCACAAAGTTTTTAGCTACATGTTTGCTATTGAAATCATGTTTTAAAGCAATGAAATGAGCAAACTTGGTTAATCTATCAATCACCATCATAATCACTGAATAGCCATGAGATAGTGGAAGAGAAGTAATGAAATTCATACAAATTTCTTTCCAAACTTGGGAAGGCACTGGTAAGGGCTGCAATAATTCTGTTGAAAATTTGTTCTCCACCTTAGCTTGTTGACAAATAACACAGTTTTGCACATATTCTTTGATCTGCTGTTGCATATTTGGCTAATAGAAATTAGAGCATATTCTGTCAATTGTTTTAGCAGAATCGGAATGCCCCCTATGGCACTATCATGATATTCCTTGAGGATTAATTGAATAAGAGAGCTTTGTTGAGGAATAACCACCTTATTTTTCCACAGCAGCAACCCATTCTTATAAGAATAATTTCCATCAGTTGTTGTTTTCTCTCTACACTTCAGCAAGAGTTCCTTAAGAGAGCCATCATTCTCTAAGTCATTTTTAAGTGTCTGTAGCCAATTCAGATCCGGGCAAGACCAAGCGACATAGTAACATCTAGATAAAGCATCAGCAGCAACATTCTCTATTCCCAGTTTATATTGGATTTCAAAATCAAATCCCATAAACTTGTGCAGCCATTTCTGCTATTCTGGTGTGCTCAGACTCTTTTCTAGCAGAGCCTTCAAACTTTGTTAGTCCGTTTGGATGACAAATTTCTTACCCAACAAATAATGCCTAAATTTTGCAATGGCTTCAGTGATTGCATATAATTCCCTGGTATAAGCTGATTGACATTGGATGGTTGGGGACAATTTCTTTTAGAAATAAGCAATATGGTGTTTACATTGGCTTAAAACAGCCCTTATTTCCAATGCAGATGCATCTGTCTCCACCTCAAAAGGCAATTCAAAATTTGGTAAAGCCAAAACTGGCTCTGAAGTAATAGCTTTTTTTAGTTTCAAGAAGGCTTCCTCAGCATCATTATTCCAGAAAAAAGCATCCTTCTTTAAAAGATTGGTCAATGGAGCTGTCAAAAAAGTATAACCTTTGATGAACCTTCGATAATAACCTGTCAGGCCTAAGAATCCTCGTAATTGTTTCAGATTCTTAGGTACTTGCCACTCTACCACAGTTTTAACCTTCTCCTTCTCCATGTGCACTCCTTCTTTAGTGATTGTGTGGCCCAAATAGTCGATTTTTGAGACTCCAAAGAGGCATTTAGACAATTTGGCATAAAGTGTGTTTTGCTGTAATAGCTTTAGCACTATTTCCAAATGACCCAAGTGAGCATTCCAATGCGGACTATACACCAAAATGTCATAAGAAAATACCAACACAAACCTTCTCAAATAAGGTTTAAAAACATCATTCATCAATGCTTGAAAAGTAGCTGGAGCGTTGGTTAAACCAAATGGCATAACTAGCCATTCATAATGCCCTTGATGGGTTTTAAAAGTAGTCTTCTCTCTATCCTCCATCTTTACTAAAATTTGATGGTAGCCTGACCTTAAATCAAGCTTTGAAAAGATTGCAGCCCCAAACAATTCATCTAACAACTCATCAACAGTGGAAATAGGGAAGTTATCTTTAATTGTAATGTTGTTTAGTGCTCTATAATCAGTGCAAAATCTCCAAGTCCCATCCTTTTTCTTAACTAATATGATTGGCAATGAAAAAGAACTCTTACTTGGATGAATTATTCCCTCACCAAGCATCTGTTGCACCATTTCTTTAATATGCTCCTTTTGCGAATGAGGATATCTATAAGGTCTTGCCTTCACTGGTTGAGCTCCTGGAATCAATAGAATAGCATGGTCATGGCTTCTAGCAGGTGGCAGTCCTGAATGGGCATCAAACACCTCTGCATAATTTTGTAAAAGTAAGGCCAACTCTGGTTCTAGTTCCTGAGATAATTGCAGCTGTTTCGTATTTCCTTGCTACTGTGGTAGAGTCTTGATGAGCGGATAATTTGTACGCTTTTTGGCATTGTTTTTAGTATGTTTTTAGTATGATCTAGTTAGTTTCTAGTATATTTTTATTAGTTTTTAGTTAAAATTCACTTTTCTGAACTTTACTATGAGTTTGTGTGTTTTTCTGTGATTTCAGGTATTTTCTGGCTGAAATTGAGGGACCTGAGCAAAAATCTGATTCAGAGATTAAAAAGGACTGCAGATGCTGTTGGATTCTGACCTCCATGCACTCGAAGCAGATTTTCTGGAGCTACAGAAGCCCAATTGGCGCGCTCTCAACGGCGTTGGAAAGTAGACATCCTGGGCTTTCCAGCAATATATGATAGTGTATACGTTGCCCAAGATTTGATGGCCCAAACCGGCGTTCAAAGTCACCCTCAGAATTCCCAGCGTTAAACGCCGGAACTGGCACAAGAATGGGAGTTAAACGCCCAAACTGGCATAAAAGCTGGCGTTTAACTCCAAGAAGAGTCTCTACACGAAAATGCTTCAATGCTCAGCCCAAGCACACACCAAGTGGGCCCGGAAGTGGATTTTTATGTCATTTACTCATCTTTGTACACCCTAGGCTACTAGCTCTCTATATATAGGACCTTTTACTATTGTATTTAGAGCTTTTGATCATGTTTTTATGATTGAACCCTCTTTGGGAGGCTGGCCATTCGGCCATGCCTAGAACCTGTTCTTATGTATTTTCAACGGTGGAGTTTCTACACACCATAGATTAAGGTGTGGAGCTCTGCTGTACCTCGAGCATTAATGCAATTACTATTGTTCTTCTATTCAATTCCGCTTGTTCTTGTTCCAAGATATCACTTGTTCTTCAACTTGATGAATGTGATGATCCGTGACACTCATCATCATTCTCACCTATGAACGTGTGCCTGACAACCACCTCCGTTCTACCTTAGATTGGGTGAATATCTCTTGGATTCCTGATACACGATGCATGGTTGATCGCCTGACAACCGAGCGCTCGCCTGACAACCGAGCCAGCCATTCCGTGAGATCAGAGTCTTCGTGGTATAGGCTAGAACTGATGGCGGCATTCAAGAGAATCCGGAAGGTCTAACCTTGTCTGTGGTATTCTGAGTAGGATTCAATGATTGAATGACTGTGACGTGCTTCAAACTCCTGAGGGCGGGGCGTTAGTGACAGACGCAAAAGAATCACTGGATTCTATTCTGGCCTGATTGAGAACCGACAGATGGATAGCCGTGCCGTGACAGGGTGCGTTGAACATTTCCACTGAGAGGATGGGAGGTAGCCACTGACAACGGTGAAACCCTTGCATAAGCTTGCCATGGAAAGGAGTAAGAAGGATTGGATGAAGACAGTAGGAAAGCAGAGAGACGGAAGGGACAAGCATCTTCATACACTTATCTGAAATTCCTACCAATGAATTACATAAGTATCTCTATCTTTATCTTTATGTTTTATTCATCATTCATAACCATTTGAGTTTGCCTGACTAAGATTTACAAGGTGACCATAGCTTGCTTCATACCAACGATCTCTGTGGGATCGACCCTTACTCGCGTAAGGTTTATTACTTGGACGACCCAGTACACTTGCTGGTTAGTTGTGCGAAGTTGTAGTGATCACAATTTCGTCCACCAAGTCTCTTCCCTCCTTTCTTGTAATTGTAGAGTAAAAGCTTCAGCAACTGAATTAGTGTGAAACAACCTCTTGATGTGGTTGTATTGAGCCTGCCTCGGACCATTGTAAGCATCACCAAAAATGGTTACAAACCCACCATTTTGCCATCACTTTATAAATGAGGAATCATAATCAATAATGTGAGCTTTTAGTCTCTTGAGCCAAGTAGTGCCAAGTACTAAATCTCCACCTGCGACATGTAAGACATATACTTGTGGAACAATCTTTTTGTGGCCCTGCATATTAACCTCAAGTGCCTTAATACATCCTTCCACTTTCATCAATTAAAAGTTGACAACCATGACATTAAATCCAGGTGCTGGCTCCACTGGAAGGTTAAGAAATTTTGCAATCCTTGGTTGGATAAAACTGTTAGAATTTCCACCATCAATTAACACTTGGATTTCATCAGATTGTAGCCAACCCTTTAGCTCTATTCATTGCATTATAAGACAAATGATGATCCGTAACTTGCTGTTCTAACTGCTGCATCACATCCTCTTGGGCAGGTTGTTCAGTATTAGTCATTTGCTATTCTTCAGCCTCTTCCTCTGCTATTTCCTCTAATTGAAACAATATAAAGTGTCTGTTGAGGCACTTACGTCACGTTTAATGTCCATACGTAAGCCACTGATGAAACAGTGTCCATACGTAAGCCACTGATGAAACAGTCTCTTAAAGCATCCGGAGGCTCAAGATTGGTCCAATTAGCCAGGGAAACAAATTCTGCATAGTATTCTGCTACCGAGCCTTTCTGCATCAGCTTGAACAATGATTCTCGTGGAAAATCGAACAAAGACGGGCCAAACTGTTGTTCGATTGCTCGACGCAACTCATTCCAAGAGTGGAATGGTAATGAACGTTGAGCCATTTGAAACCAAGGGATGGTAGGGCCCACCATGTGCATTCATGCAATTGCAACTTGTTCTTCCTTAGGCACTCGATAGAAGTCAAAATACTGGTCCATAGAGAAGATCCATCCTAACGCATCTGAACCATCAAATTTGGGTAGATCGAATTTTGGTTTTCTAAAGTGAGGTTGATGACTGTGAAAACCACCCCCATGACCAAAATGAGAGCCATGGCTAAACTTCGTGTGAGGGTCAGTTTCATGGCTTGTATTAATAGGCTACTTTTGCAGCACCTGCATAATGGAGTTATGCATCATCTCCATTCTCAAACGCATTTCCTCATTGTTCCTTGTAACCTCAGCTCGATGAGCTTCTGCATTTTTCTCAACAAGCTCATACAACATTTTAATATCAGCTTCTACCTTTTTAAATCTCGTGCCTTCTGTCATGACTCTCAACGAAAGCACCAAATAAAAGAGGTAAAATTTCTTCTTTGGGTATTGATATATATATGAGTGCAGAACAGGTATACAAACCAATGAAACAGCGCAGACCAAGTACAAAAGTCTATGAAAGGAAATTATAAGTAAGTAAGGAGCAAGAATAATAAAGGGGAGTGATAATGCTCGAATCAGTGCCTTCAACTGTGTGCAATTTATACCAAAAGTTGCCTAACAAACATAGTCATGCAGCTGAGTATTAGAGCATTTTTTCTGCTGCCTTTCCTCAGCTACTCATTCGCATCTGTTGCCAAGTGTCCCTTTTGCATATCAGAATTTATCTTGTATTTAGTGCCAAGTTTGCCCCTCATTACTTGGTCAGCCTCTAAGTCCCTTTTTCTTAATTTGCTCGTGACATATTATTTTAAATTTATGTTATTAATTTTAATAATATATTCTGTACAAGATGTCTCTGGTACAGGTTGAGAGATGGATCAGGAACTTACGGGTCAAGGCGGATGCCGGATTATTTGACTGGAGCAATGGGGGGTGGTACCTGCAAAGACACTCCGACGTTCAAGTCAGAATGGATCTGAGAGGTATAAAGTGTGAGGAATGAATGAATACCTGGAGGGACCTGGGTCCTCTATTTATAGGTGATGGTGGCTATCTTATCTTATCTTATTTGGCTAAGATAAGGGAGATGTTTGAATTTGAAAGTTGGTTAGGGGCTTTAGTGCGCCGATTCCGGGCATTCTAGAGGGGCGAAACGGGTTGGACCCGGGTAACCGGGTTCGGGGACCATTCTGGGTGTAGAATCTGTGGGCCGGATCCGTAACAGTTGCCCCGACAGCGGGAGAACGAGCGAGGTCGGTCTTCATCCCTGGAGGATATGGTTTGGCCGTTTGTGGCCTTTTTCGGTTTCTCAGATTCGGAGTTTCAATGGATTTGTCTCTCGGGGGAGAGGGGGGTCGGTGCGTCGGTTCTGAGTTTTATGACGAGGTCGAGGTTCGCCTGGCCATTTGATTGATGCGAGCCTTCTGTATCCTTGTGTCCGTTGCGTTTTCTAAGGGGGCTTGTCAGTTTGACTTTCCCAATGGAGCATTTATTGCGAGGGGACGTTTGGTTTGCTTTTCCTTTTTTGCCCCCACGTGCCATGTTTATCCATAGGGCTATTTGCATCTTTTCGTCCTTTTGAAAATGTTTTGGGTTTCTTATTTTCCTTCCCCCGTTTTGCTCAATTTTGCATTTGCTACTTTCACTTTTCTGTGGACTTCTTTTATTTTGGTTTTTCTGGTCTTTCCTGCTGTTTGCTCTTTCTGCCTCTCTGTTGTCTTCAGTTTCACATTACCAGGTTGGTGTTCTTCCTTTTTCCATTTCCTCTTTAGTTTTGTCTATTTCCTGCATTTCTATTTTTATGCCTGTTTTAGTATGGACTTAGGATTTTGCTTGTGTTTGTATGATGGTCCTTGGTCTTGGGGTAGTGTGTTTTTGTTTTCCTAAGGGGATGAGCACCACTTTATGTTGTTAGCAGTAGGTAGCGGTGTCTGTTTGGTGTTTCTCGACCGTGTTTTGCCGCATGTTTTGGCTGATGGTGGTGCTCATCGTTTGTTTTAGGTATGGCTCGTCGGAGGACCGAGGATGTTAGGGCTTCGGTGGTCCCAGCGGGGGTGTCCCCACCCTTTATTCCTAGATTACCAGTGACGTTTAGGGAACGCCGTCGCAGATGACAGAGGCGGACCTCCAGTGGCTCTGTGATCAGGGAGCTGTTTGTGGGGGTGGGAATGTCGAGCGTGATTATGAGTTTTGCCCTTCCTGGGGTCGACGAGAGGGTTTGTTACACCAATCATGACTCGCCGACCGTTCCGGATTGGATGTGGGTGTATGAGGCGATGTTCACCCGACTTGGCGTGTGGCTCCCCTTATCCCCTTTTGTTCAGCAGTTGTTAAGTCGGTGTTCTGTGGCGCCGTCCCAGCTGCATCCAAATAGTTGGGCGGCAATTCGGACTTTCGAGCTTGTGTGTGAGTTTCTGAAACTCCCGGTTTCCGTGAATGTCTTCCTTTTCCTCTTCTTATGCACCTTACCTACCAAAGAGGGGAAGCATAAGAAGGTGTACGTGTCGTTTAGGGCTCAGCCTCATCGTCGTGTCTTTGGCCTATATGAAGATTCGTTTCATGGTTTTAAAGGGAGGTATTTCAAGGTTCATCCTGCTAGGGGGCTGGTGCACGAAATTGTGTATGCCAATATTAATGGACTATTTAACACAGCTTCACACAACTAACTAGAAAGTGCACTGGGTCGTCCAAGTAATACCTTACGTGAGTAAGGGTCGAATCCCACGGAGATTGTTGGCTTGAAGCAAGCTATGGTTATTTTATTATTCTTAGTCAGGATACCAATAGGGTTCTTTAGTTTCGTATTAAGTAAAAAGGGCATAAAATAAATACTTATTGTGCAATAATGGAGAATATGTTGGAGTTTTGGATATGCTTTGTCTGCTGAATTCCTGTAACATAATGCTTCTTCACTTTCAAAAGTGCAAAGTCCCTTCCATGGCAAGCTGTATGTAGGGTGTCACCGTTGTCAATGGCTACTTCCCATCCTCTCAGTGAAAACGGTCCAAATGCTCTGTCACAGCACGACTAATCATCTGTTGGTTCTCGATCATATCGGAATAAGATCCATTGATCCTTTTACGTCTGTCACTACGCCCAACACTCGCGAGTTTGAAGCTCATCACAGCCATTCAATCCTTGAATCCTACTCGGAATACCACAGACAAGGTTTAGACTTTCCGGATTCTCATGAATGCCGCCATCAATTCTAGCTTATACCACGAAGATTCTGATTAGGAAATCTAAGAGATACTCATTCAATCTGATGTAGAACGGAGGTGGTTGTCAGGCACACGTTCATGGATTAAGAAAGGTGATGAGTGTCACGGATCATCACCTTCTTCATATTGAAGCGCGAATGAACATCTTAGATAGGAACAAGCATGTTTGAATGGGAAACAGAAATAATTGCATTAATTCATCGAGACGCTGCAGAGCTTCTCACCCCCCAACAATGGAGTTTAGAGACTCATGCCGTCAAAGAGTATAAAATTCAGATCTGAAAAATGTCATGAGATACAAAATAAATCTCTAAAAATTGTTTAAATACTAAACTAGTAACCTATGTTTACAGAGAATGAGTAAACTAAGATAATTGGTGCAGAAATCCACTTCTAGGGCTCACTTGGTGTGTGCTGGGGCTGAGACTAAAGCTTCTCACGTGCCTGGGCTATTTCTAGAGTTGAACGCCAGGTTGTAATGTGTTTTTGGCGTTGAACTCCATCTTGTAACCTGTTTCTGGTGCTGGACGCTAGATTGCAACATGAAACTGGCGTTGAACGCCAGTTTACGTCATCTATCTTTGCGCAAAGTATGGACTATTATATATTGATGGAAAGCTCTGGATGTCTGCTTTCCAACCCAAGTGAGAGCGCGCCAATTGGACTTCTGTAGCTTCAAAAAATCCATTCCGAGTGCAGGGAGGTCAGAATCCAACAGCATTAGCAGTCCTTTTTTCAGCCTAAATCAGATTTTTGCTCAGCTCCCTCAATTTCATCCAGAAAATACCAGAAATCACAGAAAAATACACAAACTCATAGTAAAGTCCAGAAATGTGATTTTTGCTTAAAAACTAATAAAATTCTATTAAAAACTAATTAAAACATACTAAAATCTACATGAAATTACCCCCAAAAGGCGTATAAAATATCCGCTCATCACAACACCAAACTTAAACTGTTGCTTGTCCCCAAGCAACTAGATAAATAAAGGAGGATAAAAAGAAATCAAGAAGCAATAATATCTCAGAGTTTTAAGTGAAGCTCAGATTCTAATTAGATGAGCGGGGCTAGTAGCTTTTTGCTTCCAAACAGTTTTGGCATCTCACTTTATCCTTTGAAATTTAGAATGATTGGCATCCATAGGAACTCAGAATTCAGATAGTATTATTGATTCTCTTAGTTTAGTATGTTGATTCTTGAACACAGCTACTTTATGAGTCTTGGCCGTGGCCCTAAGCACTTTGTTTTCCAGTATTACCACTGGATACATAAATGCCACAGACACATAACTGGGTGAACCTTTTCAGATTGTGACTCAGCTTTGCTAAAGTCCACAGTTAGAGGTGTCTAGAGCTCTTAAGCACACTCTTTTTGCTTTGGATCACGACTTTAACTACTCAGTCTCAAGCTTTTCACTTGGACCTGCATGCCACAAGCACATGGTTGGGGACAGCTTGAATTATCTGCTTAGGCCTGGATTTATTTTCTTGGGCCCTCCTATCCATTGATGCTCAAAGCCTTGGATCCTTTTTACCCCTGCCTTTTGGTTTTAAGGGCTATTGGCTTTTTCTGCTTGCTTTTTCTTATTTCTTTTATTTTCCGCAAATTTTTTTCGCAAGCTTTGCTTCTACTTCACTGCTTTTTCTTGCTTCAAGAATCAATTTTATGATTTTTCAAATCATTAATAACATTTCTCTTGTTCATCATTCTTTCAAGAGCCAACTATTTTAACATTCACAAAATTCAATATAAAAAATATGCACTGTTCAAGCATTCATTCAGAAGAAAAAAAGTATTGCCACCACATATAAATAATTAGAATTTTCCTTATTAAGAACTCGAAAAAAATATTGCCTCTTTATTCTAAAAATCTACTATTTTATTCATATTTGATGATGATGAGAAAAATAAATTATAACTTAATTGGAATTAAAATCAAAGTAGAGATACTAATTACTACTACTAATATATAACTTCTAAGGTAAATTCCTAATAAGAATAGTTATCACAGAGTTAAGGCAAAGATTAGAACTCAACAACCTTTATTTTAGGAAGTGAATGTTCCTCTAGTCTGTGGGGTGCTTGGTCCTTCAAGAGATAATTTCTGACGCTTTAGTTCCTTTAAGTCACATCCTTGCTCTTCCTGTTCCCTTAGGTGCCATGATCTTGATGAGTTTTACCTCAGTGATCATGGCGAATCACACCAAACTTAGAGGTTTGCTTGTCCTCAAGCAAAAGAAAGGAAAGGAGAGGAATAGTAGGAGAGGCAAATTCAAAATTCAAAAGATATGATGAGTTGAAAAAGATATGAGAAGAAATTAAAAAGATTTGAAAAGAATTCAAAAAGATAGATGAGTTTTGAAAAAGATTTGAAAAGAAAAGAAAAATCAAGAAATATGTTTAGGATTAAAAAAATTTTTGAAATTGAAGTTGAAAGATGAGAGTTTGTAACATGTTTAGGCAAGAAATCATGAATTGAAATGTGAAAATTGGAAAAAATTTGAATTGAAAACGAAATTACCTCCTCCCCACAATCTTGGCGTTAAACGCCCAAACGCTACATGTTTTGGGCGTTTAACGCCCATCTGTAGCTTCACCTGGGCGTTCAACGCCCAGCTGTTGCTTCTTTCTGGCGTTGAACGCCAGGAACTCCTTTGTCACTGGGCATTTTTCTAAACGCCCAGGACGCTGTAAATCTGGCGTTAAACGCCCAGAAGGTGCTTCTTTCTGGTGTTCAACGCCCAGAAGATGCTCCTTTCTGGCGTTTAACGCCTAGATGTCTATCCTTACTGGCGTTGAACGCCCAGTGGATGCTTCTTTTGGGCGTTCAACACCCAAAACAGCTCTTACTGGCTTTTTTGCACCAGTGAGCTTCTTTTTGCTGTTTTATCCTCTGAATCCTTCTGTAACTCTGTGAACTCATGCAATTGCCATTTTACCTTGAAGAAAATTGACATAAACCTGTAAAAATCAATTAATTAAACTTTGTAAATGGCTGGGTTGCCTCCCAACAAGCGCTTCTTTATTGTCTTTAGCTGGACTATTACTGAGCTTTAATCAAGCCTCAGTTTTGAGCATTCATGCTCAAAATTGCCTTCAAGATAATGTTTGACCCTCTGTCCATTAACAATAAACTTTTTATTAGAATCATTATCCTGAAGCTCTACATATCCATATGGTGACACACTGGTAATCACATATGGACCTCTCCACCGGGATTTCAATTTCCCGGGGAATAATCTGAGCCTAGAATTAAACAGCAGAACTTTCTGCCCTGGCTCAAAGACTCTGGATGACAGCTTCTTATCATGCCATCTTTTTGCTTTCTCTTTGTATAATTTTGCATTTTTGAAAGCATTGAGTTTAAATTCCTCTAGCTCATTTAACTGGAGCAATCGTTTTTCTCTAGCTAACTTGGCATCAAGGTTTAGGAATCTGGTTGCCCAGTAGGCCTTATGTTCCAGTTCCACTAGCAAGTGACAGGCTTTTCCATACACAAGCTGGTATGGAGAAGTTCCTATAGGAGTCTTGAATGCTGTTCTGTATGCCCATAGAGCATCATCAAAGCTTCTTGCCCAATCTCTTCTATGGTTAATGACAGTCCGTTCCAGGATTCTTTTAAGTTCTCTATTAGAGACTTCAGCTTGCCCATTTGTCTATGGATGATATGGAGTGGCCACCCTGTGGCTAACTCCATATCGAACCAAAGCAGAGTAAAGCTGTTTATTGCAAAAATGAGTGCCCCCATCACTGATTAATACTCTAGGGGTACCAAATTAATAAACCCCATTTTTAGGGTTTATCTTGTATTGAATTAAGAGTATTTTGATAACCTTTTCTCGCATTTAGCCTATGAATTGGCATGGTTTTGTAATCTCTGCCGTATTTGTGCTTAAGTGTAAAAACATGCTTTTTAAGCCTTATTTTGATGAATTCTAATTCCTCTTTGATTCCATAAGATGCCTTGATGTGTTTGCTAGTAATTCCAGGATTGAAATAGGCTAGGCATGGATTAAAGGGAGCAAGGAAGGAAGCATACAAGTGGAGAGAAGCATAAAAAGTCAAAGAAGTGAAATCAGCCAAGCACACGCACGCGCACAAGACGCCCGCGTGCACATTACAGAATTGGCCAGGGACGCGCACGCGTACCGTGCGCGCACGCGTCGAAGTCCGCACATGACTTCATTAAAAGCAACACGTGCCTGGCGATTTGAAGGGTTTCTGAACCCATTTTGGCGCCAATTACTGATAGAAAGGAATAAAAGGATCAAGGATTGAAGGGGGAAGACATTAGATGTTAGTCACAATTAGTGATAGCTTTCGTTTAGAGTAGTTTTAGAGAGAAAAGCTCTCACTTCTCTCTAGAATTAGGATTAGGTTTAGGTTAATCTCTCTTCTTAGATCTATGTTTAATTCATGTCTTAAATCACTTCTCCTTTATCAAGTCTTAATCTTCTCTTCTTCCTCTTTCTAGTTATGTGCTTTAATAATTGTAATTCTTCATTTTGTTTTGGATAGATTGTTGTTCATTTGTTTTCTTTCAATAATGCAATTTGAGGTAATTCATGACAATTGTGATTTCCTTGATTTGTTGTTGTTAATTCTTTGCAATAATTGTTGTTAGATTTCATTCTTGTTGTTGATTTACTATGCTTTCCTTTTGTGCCTTCCAAGTGTTTAATGAAATGCTTGGTGGGATTTTAGTGTAGGTTTTGTTCCTCTTGGCCTAGGTAGAGTAATTAGTGACTCTTGAGTTGTCTAATTCCTTTGTTGATCGATAATTAGAAGTTGCTAATTGATTTGGATGCCTCTAAAGCTAGTCTTTCCTTTAGGAGTTGATTAGGACTTGAGGAATCAAATTGATTCATCCACTTGACTTTTCTCCATGGTTAGAGGTTAACTAAGTGGGAGCAATACACAATTCTGATCACAATTGAGAAGGATAACTAGGATAGGACTTCTAGTTCTCATATATTGCCAAGAGCTTTGTTAGTTGTTAGTTTATTTTCTTTGCCATTTATATTTCTTGTCTAAAATCTCAAAAACCCTAAAATAACTCACAACCAATAACAAGACACTTCATTACAATTCCTAGGGAGAACGACCCGAGGTTCGATACTTCGGTTTATAAATTTAGGGGTTTGTACTTGTGACAAACAACTTTTTGTATGAAAGGATTATTGTTTGGTTTAGAAACTATACTTTACAACGAGATTTCATTAGTGAAATTCTAAACCGTCAAAAATCCTAATCATCAAAATGGCGCCGTTGTCGGGGAATTGCAATGGTGTTGTGTTATTGGTTATTGTACATATGTGAATATTGTGAATATGTTTGCTTTTTGCTTCTTTGTTAGTTTTTAGTTTGTTCTTTTTATTTGCTCTTATTTTTTTGTTTTTGCCCTCTCTTGCTATCATGAATTCTCACTTTGGCTATGAGTGTAGTTACAATTATGTTGTAGGTGATAAGAGCTTCAATGAGAATGTGTATCAAGAATGGGACACTCAAAGGTGGGAGGAACCATATGCATAGGATCAATCTTCATGGCAACAACCTCCACCAATGCACTATGAAGAAGAGCCATTCTATGATGCATACCAATCCAATGGCTATGGTGAATCACCTTGTGACTTTCAAGAACCACCACCATATGCCTATGAACCATATCCTCAACATAACTCTCAACCATACTCACAAGCCCCTTCTTACCAACCACCTTCATATGACCCTAATCCATATCCATCCTACCAACAACCATATGAGCTATATGAACCACATATAGAGCCACCACTACTCCAACATCAACATTTTCAAGAGCCACCCCCTCCATATTATTACCAAGATGAACCATCTCCAATAAATGAAAATTTTCAACCATAAGATGAATACTACTTTCCACCACAACCTCCCATGGAAGAATACTCGTGTCCCTCAATCCAAGCTTATGGTCCTACTCATGATGTCCAAGAGGAACAAGAGTCAAGGGATCATCTCATGGAAGCATTACACCAATTTCAAGCAACGATGGAGTGTGTTGTGCACCAAGTGGAAAGAATGGAAAATATTGAACCACCACAACTCTACCAAGAAGAACCACCTTCCTACTATGAACCCTTCCCCCAAAATGAGGAACCCTTCCACCCACCCCAATCTCTAATGGCTGAAACCCTTGGTGTTCTTGTTCAAGAGCAAGAAGAAATGAAAAGAGATGTGCAAAATTTCATGGCCGCCTTGGATGCGGTAACAAATCAATTAGCATCCCAATGCTTGAACACTCAAGGAACTCCCATGGCTACATGTGGAGAATCAAATGAAGAACATAGCATGAAGGAGAGATTGGAAACTCCGGTGGGAAATGAGGGAAGTTGCTTTGTATTGGAACAATTGGAGGAAGCTTTAATTGTTGAAGACAAGGAAGAAGTAGTAGAAGACTTAGGAGATGCGGAGCCTCTATGGGAACATAGAGTTGAAGAACACTCCTCCAAAATGATTGAGATTGATGCTAGGAAGGAAAGTGTACACCTTCTGAGGCATATTCCATATGAAGACTTGGATGGGATAGAACAAGAATTGAAGTCCCATGGCAATGAAGAGCAAGCATCAAGTCCTAGTGGTGGAGAATCCTTTGAACTGGAAGAATCTTCTCCCAGTGCATTTGAAAATGTTGTGGAGGTAAACTTCTTTCACCCTCCTAATTATAGTTTGATTAAGGGAAAAGGCTTAGATAGTATTGATGAACAAAGGATTGAATTGGAGAAATCTTGTGAGGAGGTGGAAGCCCTTAGAAATAGAAGGATGGGAGTGGAATACGCTTTATCAAGATCGTTGAAAGCACCTTCACCTAGGTTGTCATCTACTCTTTCACTTAAGTGGGTAAAATTCATTTCTATTACCTTTATTGTCCCACTTGAGTATGGCTTGCTTGAAACGGATGGTCAACTTAGGATGCTTTGTGGGATGAAGCGTAAGCGCAAGATGTTTCGCGGTTGGCGTTGCAAATCAAGGCTCATTTTGGTTGATACTTCAAGAGTTGAATACAAAGGTGGGAATAGTGCTCAAATAGATGGGTCTAGGAGGATTGTTGGGCACTTCATAGAGAATTCATCCTGTTCACCACCCGGATGGACCTATAATGATGATCAACTTCAAGATAGGTGTGAAAATAAAGTGTGGGATCCCGGATCACAAGAAGATGATCAACTTTGGGAGCCCCAAGCTTGTGAAGAACTCCATCAACACTTGGCTCAATCCATGAGAAATCTTGGGGCACAATAGAGAACCAAGCATTGGTGGGAGTTCCAAGATGAGTACAAGCACAAGCCACCATGATAATGAGTCTCTCAACATGTCCAACTTAAGGACTTAAAAATAAAAGTGCTAGGTGGGAGACACCCCACCATGGTAAACTCTTTCCACTCTCTTTTAATTTTGCTTAATAAGTGATTTGAGTTGCCATTGTAGGTAGATGTTTCATATAAATTTGTTTGTACAACTTAATTGTTAGCATAGTCACATGTATGTTGTGTTTAGTAGTAGATAAATAATATCAAATTGCATTTTTGTGAATTGTATGATGGTTGATTGAATAAAGAGTTGTGAGCAGTATAGGGAGCACCTGAGCACAATCTTTCTGCTTAAAAAAAAGGGGGTGGACGCGCGCGCACGATGTACGTGCACGCGTCCATAAGCGGATGCATCATCACCCAAATCCCAGAAAGTTGGGCCTCTCTTGGGCAAACACTATGCCCCGAGCCCAACACAACCCACGGTGACGTGCACTACGTGCGTGCGCGCCGATCACGAGAACAAGGAAGTGTACGCGGACGCGCACCTGCCGTGTCCGCGTCGATCCGCTGCTGCAACTTCTGAGCCAATCTCCAGAGAGTTGCGCTGGATCTGGGCCAACTTTAAGCCCCCAGCCCAACTCATCTCGCGCGGATGCACACTTGCCGCGTGCGCACCCATATACCAAAAAGAGGATAGGACGCGAGTGCACGCATCGCGCTTGCGCGCCTTATGATAAAATACCATGTACGCGGACGCGCACTTGCCGTGTACGCGCCCTCGCTGATGCCGCCATTCCAGGCCTTTGTCCAGAGAGTTGGGTGCATGCTGAGCCCACTCTAAGCCTCCAGCCCAACCCCATGTACGCGTGCGCGCACTGTACGCGTACGCGCCCCTATGAAGATTCCCCATCCACGCCTGCTGTACGCGCACGCGTAGGTCCCTAGTTTCATCAATGTACGCGGATGCGCAAGGTGCGCGCTCGCGTCGATTCAAAAAAATAGGATAACCCTAATGCGTGAGGGTGTTGCGTAGTCGCGCACATCTCTTCTTCCCCCCCACCATCTCCTTCCTCTGCCCTCCTTCAACCTCTAACCTCCCTCCGCCGCTAACAGCGGCCGCCGTCGCCACCACTCAACCTTCGTCCGTCGTCTCTCTCTCACTGCCAACCTCTCATTCTCTCACTCTGTTCACCTCTGCCCGAACGCCACCTCCGCCGTCACTCCACCATCACCGCCGGCGACAAGCACTCGGCGGCCCCTCCCTCTCTTCCCCCCATTTCACATTCTCCTCTCACTCTCCTTCTCTCACCATCGCCAGCTTCCCTTCACTCAGTCTCTCACTCTTCCGAGCACCACCGCCGCCGCTCTGCCATAACCGCCACCATCCACGGCGGCGCGAATCTCTGATTCTGTTGCTCCCGTTCCAACCCCAATTTCCTTTTCCATTTTTTTAGTTCTCCTCTACTCCCAGGTTCTTGCTCCAACTCTGCTTGCTATTAATTTTTCGTTTCTGTTAGCTACTGTTAATTGTTTGTAGTTAGTTAGAATTAGAACTTTGTATGTTAGGTTAGATAGAAATAATTGCTATTAGGTAGCTAGGACTGGATAGAGGATTTTAGGCCTGAGAAGTGCTCCGTTTGTGCATACTTTGCTGTTTGTTTACTTGGGTGCTGTATGATTGATTTTGGGTTTCTCTTTTATGACATTTGTGTTGCTGCATGCTATCCTATCGCTGTTGTGCTTAATTGATGTTACTTTCTTGCTGTTTGTGCTATCTTGCTATCCGGGAACGTCCAATTTTAAGCCGGGATGCTGCCCAATTTTCAAGAAATTTAATTTCATTTTAATCTTTATTACAATTTTGGGTTAATTTCCGTTTCCTTTTGACTTCTGGGATTTGCACCAATCATTGTGAACATGATTTCTATGCCTAGCCACAACTCCTCTTTTCTTTGAGCCAAAATATTATCATGCCACTAATCCATTCTTTTCTAACTTACTAATTTCTTTAACCATTTAACATCTACTCACATTTAACCCTCTTTAACCATTCTTTCAAAGGTATGATGATTTCATCGCTTAATGAATAAGAGTTGTTGACTTTAGTGACAATCACATTGATGATTTCCTTTCAATTCATTGCACCCCGTTACAATTTCATTTTCATCATCAATAATTACACCTCATTGTATGCATTTTGTGAATCCTTTTGTTAGGCAAGCTTTCTTTCATCATAACACTAACTATCAATCTCACCTCTTACTTGCTAACTTGTTTCCCCTACCCACTTCATTTTTCTTTACTCGACTCATTAACCATTCTTTTGAGTTATGACGATGACTATGCCTATTCTTTCAGAATTGTGTACATTGTTGGATGTATTGATTTCTTGGTTTATGTTTCCACTTATGCTTATTTGCACACCAAGTTTTCAATACACATCATGATTGCTTGTCATTCCTCTTACATCTTGAAGTTGCTTTTAATTGCTATATGCTACATGTTTAATTGCTATCATATTTGTCTTTTTCAGGATGTTGGAAAAAGGGAAAGCTATAGCCACTACCTCCAAGAAAAGAAAACATTCTACACCCTCTATTCCCTCCATTTACAAGAATTATGCTAAGAATCCATTGAATGATGAAGAAAAGGAAAATCAGTTGCTACCTTCTACCGATCCAACCAAGTTTCCCAATCTTTACTGTGAGCTTCGCCTTTCCAAGTATCGGACGACGAAACTAAATACTGAGAAGAAGCTTGTCCTTCCCAATGATGTGAGACGAGAAATTACTAGTCGGATCCTAGAGTTGGGTATGGACTTTGTTGATAGGGATTTGGGAGATATCAACATTTCTTGGGTGAAGGAATTCTATTGCAACTTCTTCCGTCCTACTTTAGATTCAGTTCAGTTGAGGGGTAGAGAGGTTATGATCACTGAGACTGCTATTGAGGAGGCATTGCAGTGCCGACATCTTCCTGATGGCACCTGCGCTCATCAGCAGGCTGAGATAGCTATTCACAGCATGACCTTTGACTATGAGGCGCTTAGGCGCGTGATTGGTTTACCAGATGCCACTTGGGTCATGGATGCGAACAACACTAAGCCTAAAGGGATGCTCTTTGCTCATCTGACTAGAGAGGCCAAGACTTGGCAAATGATATTTGCCCACTATGTCTTACCCACCACTCACTTCTCTGAGATCCCTATGGAGATGCTACTTCTGATTGGGTGTGTTATGGAGGGGAAGGAGGTTTATTTTCCTCGATTGATCCGGCAGTGTATGTGGTGAGCACACATTCGTGGCCTACTTCCGTTCCTACCTTGGTTACCAGTATGGCCGCCTTAGCTGAGGTCCCCTGGTCAGATGATGATGTGACACCACCACCCCCAGATGACGATGACAAGGAGGTTACTATTCCTTGGGGTGGTTGGGTGCACGAGAAGCCCCTGGCTAGACGCCGATCTAGGGCTAGAGCAGTGGTAGGGACAGCCGGACCTCCAGTAGCTCCGTCCTCTTCTACAGCAGCAACTCCATCTTCTTCGACAGCCCCTTCTTCAGCACCTGAGCCGACTTACCTACTGGTCCAGCGTCTGTTTCGGTTTTTGGAGCGCGAAAAGTGCCATGTCAGGCGCCGACTGGATCGGATGGATCAGGCACTCATCTCCCTTGGCGCTGAGTTACCTCCGCTTCCAGACTCTCCAGCCTCCGATGAGCAAGATCATCAGGAGGAGGCTGTTGATGAGCTGACTCAGCAGGATGCACCTCCAGCTGCTCCTGACACCACATAGATTCCACAGCCCCATGAGGAGCCGGTCCCACAGCCTCAGACAGAGTCGGCACCTACTGTTGTACCTTCTCCTGATTCTCCGGTTTAGCCTCGAGGACGATGCTTGATCTTAAGTGTGGGGAGGTAGCCGGTGGCACCTTTAGGAGACCGGTGAACACTTTAGTTATGCTGCCTAGTTATCTCATTTTGTATATACTTGATATTTTAGATATTTTGATGCTTTTGGATATTTCTAGATGTTTTGGATGATAGATTTCATACTTTTAGTTGGATTTTTATTTATACTTTTGGTTGGATTTTTCTTTATACATTTTTGCATATCTTCTTTTGTATATCTTTCTTTTTTTTTAGTTTGTGGTTGTGATTAGAAACCATATTTTGAATTGCAAAAACTTAGTCACCCTTTTTGCATAAGAAATTGTTTTAAGTGAAAAAGGAAAAGGGTAAACTAAGGAAATTTTTTGATTTTTTCAATCACAACAATGCTTAGTCAAATATTGAGATTTTTCAAGAAATTTAATTATAGGGCACCAACCCAATTGATTGAAGAAAATTTTTGGTGAAACTTGCTTGAATTCTTACTTTGTGAAGCATGTATTGAATTAAGAACACAAGCTTGTGAGACTTGAGCCTATTGATGTGGTTACATTTCATAACCACTTATTTTTCATTCTTGTGTGAAATTGTTCTCTATCTATGATTATGATCCTTGAATTGCTTGGTTCTATTTGTCCATTTATTTCTTGTATTCATGCATTTATATGATTGGGGCCATTATTTCATTAGCCCACTTACCCAAATAGCCTACCTTTTTACTCTCCATTGTTAGCCAATTTTGAGCCTATGCTTAACTAACTTGTTCTCATTTTAGCACATTACAAGCCCAAGGCGGAAAACCAATGAAAGTCCTTGTTTGGATCTTTGATTAGCCTAGGCTAGTAAGAGTGTTTATTATTCAAAGTTGGTGAGGCTTGGGAACATTGGATGAGATAAAAAGGGTAGTACACTTTCATATTTTAGAATTGGGAACATATTCATGTATTGATTGAATGTATAAGACCTTATGCAATTGATGTCCTTGCACAAAGTATAAAAAGAAAAGAAAAAGAAGAGAAAAATAAAATGAAAATGAAAAAAAGGAATATAAAACAAAAAATGAAAAGAGAAGAAAAATAATAAAAGGGGACAAAATGCCCAAAGTGAAGTTCAATAAAAAGGAATCAATGCATAAGTGTTATGAATCAAGGAATAGAATGCATGAATATGTAAGAAAAAGTGAAGAATGGGTAGTTAGAATAGTTTGAACTTGTATAGGTCATTATATAGTTAGGTGGGAAAGTCTATACTAATCAAAGATCTAAACTCTAGTCCATTTAACCATAAATGATCCTACCTTGACCCTAACCCTATTACAACCTAAATGAAAGACCTCATGATGAATGTATGCATGCATTGAATAAGTGTTGATTGTTAGAAGAAAATCAAATTTCGGAAAGCTTGATTAGAAGAGAATTGAGTGAATTAACCCTTAAACACTTGAGTGAATAGAGCGGATACACATCCGGTGAGGGTTCAAAAGTTCAATCACATGTGTTCACTCATATTATTTATATTCTTGCAAGTTTGAACTCTTTTTGATAATTCAATACAATTGTGGTTTGGCTTTGATTCCTATTGCCCTAGCTCTTGTGTTTACACATGTTCCCTTGGGAGTTGATTTGTTTGAACTAAGCATTTGCATTCACTTAGGTAGTTGCACCTAGATAGGACTCATATAGTTTAGTTGCATTCAATAAATGTCATACCCCTTAGTTCCTTCTTATTTTAGCATGAGGACATGCTAAGGTTTAAGTGTGGGGAGGTTGATAAACTCCATTTTTAGGGTTTATCTTGTATTGAATTTAGAGTATTTTGATAACCTTTTCTCGTATTTAGCCTATGAATTGGCATGGTTTTGTAATCTCTCCCGTATTTATGCTTAAATGTAAAAACATTCTTTTTAAACCTTATTTTGATGAATTCTAATTCCTCTTTGATTCCATAAGATGCCTTGATGTGTTTGCTAGTAATTCCAGGATTGAAATAGGCTAGGCATGGATTAAAGGGAGCAAGGAAGGAAGCATACAAGTGGAGAGAAGCATAAAAAGTTAAAGAAGTGAAATCAGCCAAGCACGCGTACGCGAACAAGGCGCCCGGGCGCACATTACAGAATTGGCCAGGGACGCGCACGCGTACCGTGCGCGCACGCGTCGAAGTTCGCACATGACTTCATTAAAAGCAACACGTGCCTGGCGATTTGAAGGGTTTCTGAACCCATTTTGGCACCAATTACTGATAGAAAGGAATAAAAGGATCAAGGTTTGAAGGGGGAAGACATTAGATGTTAGTCACAATTAGTGATAGCTTTAGTTTAGAGTAGTTTTAGAGAGAGAAGCTCTCACTTCTCTCTAGAATTAGGATTAGGTTTAGGTTAATCTCTCTTCTTAGATCTAGGTTTAATTCATGTCTTAAATCACTTCTCCTTTATCAAGTCTTAATCTTCTCTTCTTCCTCTTTTTAGTTATGTGCTTTAATAATTGTAATTCTTCATTTTGTTTTGGATAGATTGTTGTTCATTTGTTTTCTTTCAATAATGCAATTTGAGGTAATTCATGACAATTGTGATTTCCTTGATTTGTTGTTGTTAATTCTTTGCAATAATTGTTGTTAGATTTCATTCTTGTTGTTGATTTACTATGCTTTCCTTTTGTGCCTTTGATGAGCGGATAATTTGTATGCTTTTTGGCATTGTTTTTAGTATATTTTTATTAGTTTTTAGTTAAAATTCACTTTTCTAGACGTTACTATGAGTTTGTGTGTTTTTCTGTGATTTCAGGTATTTTCTGGCTGAAATTGAGGGACCTGAGCAAAAATCTGATTCAGAGACTAAAAAGGACTGCATATGCTGTTGGACTCTGACCTCCCTGCACTCGAAGTGGATTTTCTGGAGCTACAGAAGCCCAATTGGCGCGCTCTCAACGGCGTTGGAAAGTAGACATCCTGGGCTTTCCAGCAATATATGATAGTCCATACTTTGCCCAAGATTTAATGGCCCAAACCGGCGTTCAAAGTCACCCTCAGAATTTCCAGCGTTAAACGCCGGAACTGGCACCAAAATGGGAGTTAAACGCCCAAACTGGCATAAAAGCTGGCGTTTAACTCCAGGAAGAGTCTCTACACAAAAATGCTTCATTGCTCAGCCCAAGCACACACCAAGTGGGCCCGGAAGTGGATTTTTACGTCATTTACTCATCTCTGTACACCCTAGGCTACTAGTTTTCTATAAGTAGGACCTTTTACTATGGTATTCATATCTTTTGATCTTTGGAACCTTTTTCTTTAGATCTTTTGATCACTTTGGGAGGCTGGCCTCACGGCCATGCCTAGACCTTATGCTTATGTATTTTCAACGGTGGAGCTTCTACACACCATAGATTAAGGTGTGGAGCTCTGCTGTACCTCGGGTATTAATGCAATTACTATTGTTCTTCCATTCAATTCCGCTTGTTCTTGTTCTAAGATATCACTTGTTCTTCAAATTGATGAATGTGACGATCTGTGACACTCATCATCATTCTCACCCATGAACAAGGTGACTGACAACCACTTTTGTTCTACAAGCAATCAAGGCTCTAGTGAATATCTCTTGGATTCCTGATTGCACGATGCATGGTTGATCGCCTGACAACCGAGTGCTCGTCTGACAAACGAGCCAGCCATTCCGTGAGATCAGAGTCTTCGTGGTATAGGCAAGAACTGACGGCGGCATTCAAGAGAATCCGGAAGGTCTAACCTTGTCTGTGGTATTCTGAGTAGGATTCAATGATTGAATGATTGTGACGTGCTTCAAACTCCTGAAGGCGGGGCGTTAGTGACAGACGCAAAAGAATCAATGGATTCTTTTCTGGCCTGATTGAGAACCGACAGATGAATTCCGCTATGCTGTGACAGAGCATATGCAATCGCTTTCACTGAGAGGATGGGAGGTAGCCATTGACAACGGTGAAACCCTACACAAGCTTGCCATGGAAAGGAATAAGAAGGATTGGATGAAGACAGTAGGAAAGCAGAGAGATGGAAGGGAAGGCATCTTCATGCGCTTATCTGAAGTTCCTACCAATGAATTACATAAGTATCTCTATCCTTACCTTTGTGTTATTTTCGTTTATCACCATTACCATTTGAGTTTGCCTGACTAAGATTTACAAGATGACCATAGCTTGCTTCAATACTAACAATCTCCGTGGGATCGACCCTTACTCACGTAAGGTTTATTACTTGGACGACCCAGTGCACTTGCTGGTTAGTTGTGCGAAGTTGTGTAATGCCATGGTATTGAGCTACCAAGTTTTTGGGGTTCATGACCGGGGATTATGAGAGTTGTGAAAAGTATTGTTCACAATTTCGCGCACCAAGTTTTTGGCGCCGTTGCCGGGGATTGTTCAAGTTTTGAGCAAGCTTTTGGTAACATCAGTGCCAAGATCCGGCAACAACACCAAGTTTTTGGCGCCGTTGCCGGGAATTGTTCTAGTTTTGAGCAAGCTTTTGGTAACATCAGTGCCAAGATCCGGCAACAACACCAAGTTTTTGGCGTTATTGCCAGGGATTGTTCTAGTTTGGACAACTGACGGTTCATCTTGTTGCTTAGATTAGGTATTTATTTTCGAAATTCTTGAAGATGAATTCTAGAGTTTCATGATGATTTGTTGAAATCTGGCTGGCTGAGAAGCCATGTCTAATCTCATTGGACCGAGGTTTCAACTTATCACCACAAGAGCTTGTTGATTCTTTATCAATCTTGCTTTTGGAGTAGTGATCTGCTAAGGCTTGGCTGGCCTTTGGCCATGTCTAGTGTTTTGGACCGAAGCTTTCTTTGAAAGCTTGGCTGGCTGTGAAGCCATGTCTAATTCCTGGACCGGAGTCTTAGACTAGCATTGCATTGATTCCTGGAATTCTCATTAAGAATTTTGATATCTTTTTCCACTTAATTTTTGAAAAACACAAAAAAAAAAATTAAAAAAATCATAAAATCCAAAAATATTTCTTGTTTGAGTCTAGTGTCTCATCTTAAGTTTGGTGTCAATTGCATGCATTCATTCATGTGTCTTAAAGGATTTTCAAGTAATTCTTGATAATTTTCGTGCTCTGATCTTTGAATTCAATTGACTTGAGTGTTTTGTGTGTCTCATATGCATTCTCATTAGTGTCAGTAGTATACAAACTGCTAAGTTTGGTGTCTTGCATGCATTGTTATTTGATTTTAGTTGCATTTTGATTATTAAAAATCCAAAAATATTTTTAATTTGTGTCTTCTCAAGTCAATAATACAAGAGAATTGAAGATTCAGAACATACAGCAGAGGAATTGCACAGAAAAGGCTGGGCGTTCAAAACGCCCAGTGAAGAAGGACAGATTGGCGTTTAAACGCCAGCCAGGGTACCTGGTTGGGCGTTTAACGCCCAAAAGGGTAGCATTTTGGGCGTTAAACGCCAGAATGTGCACCATTCTGGGCGTTTAACGCCAGGATGGCTAGAAGGGAAGATTTTGTTTTCAAATCAAATTTTTTCTAAGTTTTCAAAATCCTTTCAAAATCAAATCTTTTTCAAATCAATTTTTCAATCAAATCTTTTTCAAAACCAATTTCTTTCTTTTTTTTTTAAAGATACTTGCTACCAATTAATGATTTGATTCAACATTTCAAGTATGTTGCCTTTTCTGTTGAGAAAGGTTTAATGTTTGAATCATATCTTTTCTTGTTAGTCAAGTTTTTAATTTTCAAATCAAATCTTTTTAAAATGTTTTTCAAATCATCCTCCTCAATCACATCTTTTTAAAACCAATCATATCTTCTTAACCACATCTTTTTCAAAATAGTTTTCAATCAAATCTTTTTGATTTCTAATTTCAAAATCTTTTTCAAAAATCACTTGATTTCTTTTCCATCTTCATTTTCGAAAATTAAGTAATGTTTTTCAAAAAAAATGTTTTCAAATTTTCTACTTAATTTTCAAAAATCACTTCCCTCCTTCTCACATCCTTCTATTTATGGACTAACACCATCCCTTAATGCAAAATTCGAACTCCATCTCCTTTGATAAGTTCAAATTTTCTACTTCTGTCTTCTACTCTTCTTTTCCTCTGACACTTCAAGGAATCTCTATACTGTGACATAGAGGATTCCACATTTTCTTGTTCTCTTCTCTTTCTTATGAGCAGGAGCAAAGACAAAGGCATTCTTGTTGAGGCTGATCCTGAACCTGAAAGGACCTTGAAGAGAAAGCTCAGAGAACCAAAGCACAACTCTCTTTAGAGCACCTAACCGAATTCTTCAAAGAAGAAGAACACATGGCAGTCGAAAACAACAACAATGCCAACAATGCAAGGAAGGTGCTGGGTGACTTTACTGCACCTACTCCCGACTTCTATGGGAGAAGCATCTCTATCCCTGCCATTGGAGCAAACAACTTTGAGCTTAAGCCTCAATTAGTTTCTCTAATGCAACAGAAC
Source organism: Arachis hypogaea (assembly GCF_003086295.3). Classification (NCBI taxonomy): domain Eukaryota; kingdom Viridiplantae; phylum Streptophyta; class Magnoliopsida; order Fabales; family Fabaceae; genus Arachis; species Arachis hypogaea. The sequence continues at coordinate 63,507,872 of NC_092045.1, forward strand.
TGCAAGTTCCATGGACTTCCATTGGAAGATCCTCATCAGTTTTTAGCTGAATTCTTGCAAATCTGTGACACTGTCAAGACTAATGGGGTTGACCCTGAGGTCTACAGACTAATGCTATTCCCTTTTGCTGTAAGAGACAGAGCTAGAACATGGTTGGACTCTCAACCTAAAGAAAGCCCGGACTCTTGGGAAAAGCTAGTCAATGCCTTCTTGGCAAAGTTCTTTCCACCTCAAAAATTGAGTAAGCTTAGAGTGAAAGTCCAAACCTTCAGACAGAAGGAAGGAGAATCCCTCTATGAAGCTTGGGAAAGATACAAACAATTGATCAGAAAGTGTCCCACTGATATGCTTTCTGAATGGAGCATCATAGGTATTTTCTATGATGGTCTCTCTGAACTGTCTAAGATGTCTTTGGATAGCTCTTCTGGAGGATCTCTTCATCTGAAGAAGACACCTACTGAAGCTCAAGAACTGATTGAAATGGTTGCAAATAACCAATTCATGTACACTTCTTAAAGAAATCCTGTGAACAATGGGACTAGTCAGAAGAAAGGAGTTCTTGAGATTGACACTCTGAATGCCATATTGGCTCAGAACAAAATATTGACTCAACAAGTCAATATGATTTCTCAAAGTCTGTCTGGAATGCAAAATGCACCAAGCAGTACTAAGGAAGCTTCATCTGTGGAAGAAGCTTATGATCCTGAGAACCCTTCAATGGAAGAGGTGAATTACATGGGAGAACCCTATGGAAACACCTACAATCCTTCATGGAGGAATCATCCAAATCTTTCATGGAAGGATCAACAGAGACCTCAACAAGGTTTCAATAACAATAATGGTGGAAGAAACAGGTTTAGCAATAGCAAGCCTTTTCCATCATCTTCTCAGCAACAGACAGAGAGTTCTAAGCAGAATAACTCTGACTTAGCAACCATGGTCTCTGATCTAATCAAAACCACTCAAAGTTTCATGACTGAAACAAGGTCCTCCATTAGAAACTTGGAAGGACAAGTGGGTCAGCTGAGCAAGAAAATTACTGAACTCCCTCCTAGTACTCTCCCAAGCAATACAGAAGAAAATCCAAAAGGAGAGTGCAAGGCCATCAACATGGCCGAATTCTGGGAGGAAGAAGAGGCAGTGAACGCCACTGAGGAAGACCTCACTGGACATCCACTGACCTCCAATGAGTTCCCTAATGAGGAACCATGGGAATCTGAGGCTCAAAATGAGACCATAGAGATTCCATTGGACTTACTTCTGCCATTCATGAGCTCTGATGAGTACTCTTCCTCTGAAGAGGATGAGTATGTCACTGAAGAGCAAGTTGCTAAATACCTTGGAGCAATCATGAAGCTAAATGACAAGTTATTTGGAAATGAGACTTGGGAGGATGAACCCCCTTTGCTCACCAAAGAACTGGATAACTTGTCTAGGCAGAAACTGCCTCAAAAGAGACAGAATCCTGGGAAGTTTTCAATACCTTGTACCATAGGCACCATGACCTTCAAGAAGGCCTTGTGTGACTTAGGGTCAAGTGTAAACCTCATGCCCCTCTCTGTAATGGAGAAGTTAGGGATCTCTGAGGTGCAAGCTACAAAAATCTCACTAGAGATGGCAGACAACTCAAGAAAACAAGCCCATGGACTTGTGGAGGATGTTCTGGTTAAAGTTGAAGACCATTACATCCCTACTGATTTCATAGTCCTAGAGACTGGGAAGTGCATGGATGAATCCATCATCCTTGGCAGACCCTTCCTAGCCACAGCAAAGGCTGTGATTGATGTTGATAGAGGAGAGTTGATCATTCAAGTGAATGAAGAATCCTTGGTGTTTAAGGCTCAAGGATATCCCTCTGTCATCATGGAGAGGAAGCATGAAGAGCTTCTCTCAAAACAGAGCCAAACAGTGCCCCCACAGTCAAACTCTAAGTTTGGTGTTGGGAGGCCACAACCAAACTCTAAGTTTGGTGTTGAACCCCCACATTCAAACTCTAAGTTTGGTGTTGGGAGGTTCCAACATAGCTCTGAATATCTGTGAGGCTCCATGAGAGTCCTCTGTCAAGCTACTGACATTAAAGAAGCGCTTGTTGGGAGGCAACCCAATGTTTTATAATTAACTATTTTCTTTTGTTATTTTATGTCTTTTGTAGGTTGATGATCATAAGAAGTCACAAAATCCATGAAAAAAGCAAAAACAGAATGAAAAACAGGAAGAAAAACAGCACACCCTGGAGGACGCACCCACTGGCGTTTAAACGCCAGTGAGGTTAGCTGGTGGGCGTTTAACGCCCAGTCTGGCACCATTCTGGGCGTTTAACGCCAGAAAGGGGCACTAGACTGGCGTTAAACGCCAGAAAGGGGCAAGATGCTGGCGTTAAACGCCAGAAATGGGCACCAGCCCGGCGTTTAACGCCAGAAATCGCACAAAACGTGATTTTGCATGCCATTTGGTGCAGGGATGACTTTTCCTTGACACCTCAGGATCTGTGGACCCCACATGATCCCCACCTACCCTACCACTCTCTCTCTTCTTCACCAATCACCTCAACACCTCTTCTCCAAAAAAACCCCTCACCTATCAAATCCCATCTTTCTCTTCACCACTCACATCCATCCTTCATAAAACCCCACCTACCCCACCATTCAAATTCAAACCACTTTCCCACCCACACCCACCCTCAAATGGCCGAACATCCCTCTCCCCCTCTCCTATATAAACCCTCCTTCACTCCTTCATTTTCACACCTTAAACACCATTCCTCTCCCCTTTGGCCGAATACAAAGCCATTCCCTTTCTCCTCATTTCTTCTTCTTCTACTCTCTTCTTTCTTCTTTTGCTCGAGGACGAGCAAACATTTTAAGTTTGGTGTGGTAAAAGCATTGCTTTTTGTTTTTCCATAACCATTTATGGCATCCAAGGCCGGAGAAACCTCTAGAAAGAGGAAAGGGAAGGCAAAAGCTTCCACCTCCGAGTCATGGGAGATAGAAAGATTCATCTCAAGGGTGCATCAAGACCACTTCTATGAAGTTGTGGCCTTGAAGAATGTGATCCCCGAGGTCCCTTTTTCACTCAAAAAGGGTGAATATCCGGAGATTCGACATGAGATCCAAAGAAGAGGTTGGGAAGTCCTTACCAACCCCATTCAACAAGTCGGAATCTTGATGGTTCAAGAGTTCTATGCTAATGCATGGATCACCAAGAACCATGACCAAAGTGTGAACCCGAATCCAAAGAATTATCTTACTATGGTTCGGGGGAAATACTTGGATTTCAGTCCGGAGAGTGTGAGGGTGGCGTTCAACTTGCCTATGATGCAAGGAGATGAACATCCTTACACTAGAAGGGTCAACTTTGATCAAAGGTTGGACCAAGTCCTCACAGTCATATGTGAAGAGGGCGCCCAATGGAAGAGAGATTTAAGAGGAAAGCCGGTTCAATTAAGAAGGCATGACCTCAAGCCCGTGGCTAGAGGATGGTTAGAGTTTATACAACGCTCAATCATTCCCACTAGCAACCGGTCCGAAGTTACCATAGACCGGGCTATCATGATCCATAGCATCATGATTGGAGAAGAAATAGAGGTTCATGAGGTTATAGCCCAAGAACTCTATAAGGTGGCGGACAAGTCCTCTACCTTGGCAAGGTTAGCCTTTCCTCATCTCATTTGTCACCTCTGTTATTCAGTTGGAGTTTACATAGAGGGAGACATCCTCATTGATGAGGACAAGCCCATCACTAAGAAGAGGATGGAGCACACAAGAGACCCCACTCATCATGAGATCCCTGAGATTCCTCAAGGGATGCACTTTCCTCCACAAAACTATTGGGAGCAATTAAACACCTCCCTAGGAGAGTTGAGTTCCAACATGGGACAACTAAGGGTAGAGCATCAAGAACACTCCATCATCCTTCATGAGATTAGAGAAGATCAAAGAGTCATGAGGGAGGAGCAACAAAGACAAGGAAGAGACATTGAGGAGCTCAAGCACTCCATAGGATCTTCAAGAGGAAGAAAGAGCCGCCATCACTAAGGTGGACCCGTTCTTTGATTTCCTTGTTCTTTGGTCTTCTGTTTTTCGAATTTTATGCTTATGTTTATCCATGTTTGTGTCTTGTGATCATTAGTGTCTTAGTGTCTATGCCTAAAAGTTATGAATGTCCTATGAATCCATCACCTTTCTTGAATAAAAACGTGCTTAATTGAAAAAGGAAGAATTGCATGAATTTTGAATTTTATAACAGTTTAATTATTTTGATGTGGTGGCAATACTTTTGTTCTCTGAATGTATGCTTAAACAGTGCATATGTCTTTTAAATTTGTGGTTCATGAATGTTGGCTCTTGAAAGAATGATGAAAAAGGAGACATGTTACTGAGGATCTGAAAAATCATAAAAATGATTCTTGAAGCAAGAAAAAAAAAAACGAACGAAAAAAAAAAGAGAAAAAGAAAACGAAAAAAATGTAGAGAAATAAGAGTTGTGATCCAAGGCAAAAAGAGTGTGCTTAAGAACCCTGGACACCTCTAGTTGGGGACTGATGAGCGGATAATTTATACGCTTTTTGGCAATGTTTTTATATAGTTTTTAGTAAGTTTAAGCTACTTTTAGGGATGTTTTCATTAGTTTTTATGCTAAATTCACATTTCTGGACTTTGCTATGAGTTGGTGTGTTTTTCTGTGATTTCAGGTAAATTCTGACTGAAATTGAGGGATTTGAGTAAAACTCTGAAGAAGGCTAACAAAAGGACTGCTGATGCTGTTGGATTCTGACCTCCCTGCACTCGAAATGGATTTTCTGGAGCTACAGAACTCCAATTGGCGCGATCTCAACGGCGTTGGAAAGTAGACATCCAGGGCTTTCCAGAAATATATAATAGTCCATACTTTATTCGAAGAATGACGACGTAACTTGGCGTTGAACGCCAAGTACACGCTGTTGTCTGGAGTAAAACGCCAGAAAAACGTCATGATCCGGAGTTGAACGCCCAAAACACGTCATAACCTGGAGTTTGACGCCAAGAAATGCCTCTACTCGTGGATTGATCGAGCTCAGCCCAAGCATACACCAGGTGGGCCCCGGAAGTGGATTTATGCATCAATTACTTACTCATGTAAACCCTAGTAGCTAGTCTAGTATATATAGGACATTTATCTATTGTATTAGACATCTTTGATCTCATCTTTGATCTCAGTTTTGTTTTATCCTTCATCTGAGGGATCATTGATCACGTTAGAGAGGGCTGGCCATTCGGCCATGCCTGAACTCTTTGCTTATGTATTTTCAACGGTGGAGTTTCTGCACACCATAGATTAAGGGTGTGGAGCTCTGCTGTACCTCAAGTATTAATGCAATTCTATCTTCTTTTATTCAAATCTCTCTTATTCTTATTCCAAGATATTCATTCGTACCCAAGAACATGATGAATGTTATGAGTCAGATTACCCTCATTATCATTCTCACTTATGAATGCGCGTGATTGACAACCATGTCCGTTCTACATGCAACAGAGCTTGAATGCGTATCTCTTAGATTCCCCAACAGAATCTTCGTGGTATAAGTTAGATAGTTGGCGGCATTCATCTGGATCCGGAAAGTCCAACCTTGTCTGTGGTGTTCCGAGTAGGATCCTGGGAGTCCGGAAAGTCCAACCTTGTCCGTGGTGTTCCGAGTAGGATTCCGATCATGAGTGACCGTGACGTGCTTCAAACTTTAACCTGCTGGGCGTTGGTGACAGACGCAAAAGAGGGATTCTATTCCAGTAGGAGTGGGAACCAACCGGTGATTAGCCGTACTGTGACAGAGTGCGTTAGCATAGTTTTCACTGCGAGGATGGGATGTAGCCATCAGCCATGGGTGATGCCTCCAGACTGGTTAGCTGTGCGAGTGACAGCCGCACAGGTTATTTCCCCGTGAGGAATGAAAGTATCCACAGTTGATGGTGAACCCCTATACAAAGCTTGCCATGGAAAGGAGTAAGAAGGATTGAGTAGAAGAAGTAGGAGAGCAGGCGTCCGAGAGCTCTACAGCATCTCCATCCGCTTATCTGAAATTCCTACCAATGAATCTGCATAAGTGTTCTATCCTTTTTATTATTTCTTCTTTTTATTATTAATTATTCGAAAACCCATAAACCATTTTTAATCTGCCTAACTGAGATTTGCAAGGTGACCATAGCTTGCTTCATACCAACAATCTCTGTGGATTCGACCCTTACTCACGTAAGGTTTATTACTTGGACGACCCAGTACACTTGCTGGTTAGTTGAACGAGATTGTGAAGGAAATAAACAATGCCCTCAGAGTATACATCCTTTATAAATAAAAGAACAAGTGATCACAATTTCGTCCACCAAGTTTTTGGCGCCGTTGCCGGGGATTGTTCGAGTATGGACAACTGACGGTTCATCTTGTTGCTCAGATTAGGTAATTTTCTTTCCAAAAATCTTTTTCAAAAATTTTTCTTTTATTTTTCGTTTCTCCAAAAATGTTTTTCGAAAAAAAAATCAATAAAAATACAAAAAAATTAGAAAATCATAAAAATCAAAAATATTTTGTGTTTCTTGTTTGAGTCTTGTGTTAATTTTTAAGTTTGGTGTCAATTGCATGCTTTTAAAATTTTTCTTGCATTGTTTTCGAAAATCCATGCATTCATAGTGTTCTTCATGATCTTCAAGTTGTTCTTGACAAGTCCTCTTGTTTGATCTTGATGATTTCTTGTTTTGTGTCTTTTGTTGTTTTTCATGTGCATTTTTGCATTCATAATTTTCATGCATTAAAGATTTCTAAGTTTGGTGTCTTGCATGTTTTCTTTGCATCAAAAATTTTTCAAAATTATGTTCTTGATGTTCATCATGATCTTCATAGTGTTCTTGGTGTTCATCTTGACATTCATAGCATTCTTGCATGCATCTTGTGTCTTGATCCAAAATTTTCATGTTTTGGGTCATTTTTGTGTTTTTCATTCAATATTTAAAAATAAAAAATATCTTTTCCTTATTTTCCTCTAAAATTTCGAAATTTTGGGTTGACTTGGTCAAAAATTTTTAAAAATTGGTTGTTTCTTACAAGTCAAGTCAAAATTTCAATTTTAAAAATCTTATCTTTTCAAAATCTTTTTCAAAAATCATATCTTTTTCATTTTTTTAGCATTTTCGAAAATTTCAAAAATATTTTTCAAAATATTTTCAAAATCTTTTTCTTATCTTTTTATCAAATTTTCGAAAATTAGCTAACAATTAATGTGATTGGTTCAAAAATTTGAAGTTTGTTACTTTCTTGTTAAGAAAGGTTCAATCTTTAAATTCTAGAATCTTATCTTGTAGTTTCTTGTTAGTTAAGTAATTTTTAAAATTAAATCTTTTTTTTTTTCAAATATCTTTTTCAAATATATCTTTTTATCTTTTATCTTATCTTTTTCAAAATTTGATTTCAAAATATCTTATCTTTTTCTTATCTTCTTATCTTTTTCAAATTTTGATTTCAAATCTTTTTCAATCAACTAACTAACTCCTTGTTTGTTTCTTATCTTTTTCAAAACCACCTAACTACTTTTCCCTCTCTAAATTTTCGAAAATTCTCCCCCTCTTTTTCAAAAATTCTTTTTAATTGTTTTAAATTCTAATTTTAATCTCATCTCATCTTTAATTTTCGAAAATCACTAACCATTTTTTCAAAAATTATTTTCGAATTCTTCTCTCTCTTCTCTTATCTTCTTCTATTTAATTATTTAATTACTAACACTTCTCTTCACCTCTCTTCATCCGAATTCATCTTCATCCTTCTTCATTCTTCTACCTCTTTCTTCTTCTACTAACCTAAGGGAATCTCTATACTGTGACATAGAGGATTCCTTTTTCTTTTCTTGTTTTCTTCTCTTTCTTATGAGCAGGAACAAGGAAAAGGGCACTCTTGTTGAAGTTGATCCAGAACCTGAAAGGACTCTGAAGAGAAAATTAAGAGAAGCTAAATTACAACAATCCAGAAGCAACCTTTCAGAAATTTTCGAACAAGAGAAGGAGATGGCCGAAAATAATAATAATAATAATGCAAGGAGAATGCTTGGTGACTTCACAAAGCCAACATCCAAATTTGATGGAAGAAGCATCTCCATTCCTGCCATTGGAGCCAATAACTTTGAGCTTAAGCCTCAACTAGTTGCTTTAATGCAACAAAACTGCAAGTTTTATGGACTTCCATCTGAAGATCCTTATCAGTTCTTAACTGAGTTCTTGCAGGTCTGTGATACTGTAAAGACGAATGGAGTTAATCCTGAAGTCTACAGACTCATGCTTTTCCCTTTTGCTGTAAGAGACAGAGCTAGAATATGGTTGGATTCACAACCTAAGGATAGCCTGGACTCCTGGGATAAGCTGGTCACTGCCTTCTTGGATAAATTCTTTCCTCCTCAAAAGCTGAGCAAGCTGAGAGTGGATGTTCAAACCTTTAAGCAAAAAGATGGTGAATCCCTCTATGAAGCTTGGGAAAGATACAAGCAGCTGACCAAGAGATGTCCATCTGACATGTTTTCAGAATGGACCCTATTAGATATATTCTATTATGGTCTCTCTGAATTTTCGAAAATGTCACTGGACCATTCTGCAGGTGGATCTATTCACCTGAAGAAAACGCCTGAAGAGGCTCAAGAACTCATTGACATGGTTGCTAACAACCAGTTCATGTATACCTCTGAGAGGAATTCTGTGAATAATGGGGTCCCTCAGAAGAAAGGAGTTCTTGAAATTGATGCTCTGAATGCCATACTGGCTCAGAACAAAGTGTTGACTCAACAGGTCAACATGATCTCTCAAAATCTGAATGGATTGCAACATGCATCCAACAGTACTAGAGAGGTAGCTTCTGAAGAAGCTTATGATCCTGAGAACCCTGCCATGGCAGAGGTTAATTATCTGGGTGAACCTTATGGAAACACTTATAACCCATCATGGAGAAATCATCCAAATTTCTCATGGAAGGATCAACAAAAGCCTCAACAAGGCTTTAACAATGGTGGACGCAATAGGCTGAATAATAGTAAGCCATATCCATCATCTTCTCAGCAACAAACAGAGAACTCTGAACAAAATAATTCTAATTTAGCCAATATTGTCTCTGATCTGTCAAAAGCCACTTTCAGTTTCATGAATGAAACAAGATCCTCCATTAGAAATTTGGTGGCACAAGTAGGCCAGCTGAGTAAGAAAGTTATTGAAACTCCTCCCAGTATTCTCCCAAGTAATACAGAAGAGAATCCAAAAGGAGAGTGCAAAGCCATTGACTTAGTCAACATGGCCGAATGCATCAAGGAGGAGGAGGACGAAAATCCCAGTGAGGAAGACCTCCTGGGACGTCCTCCAAGCAAGAAGGAGCTTCCTAATAAGGATCCTGAGGAATCTGAGGCTCATACAGAGACCTTAGAGATTCCATTAAATCTCCTTATGCCATTCATGAGCTCTGACTATTATTCATCCTCTGAAGAGGATGAAGATGTGACTGGTGAGCAAATTGCTCAATATCTAGGAGCTATCATGAAACTGAATGCCAAGCTGTTTGGTAATGAGACTTTGGAAAGTAAACCTCCCTTGCTCATTAATGAATTAGAAACTTGGATTCAGGAAACTCTACCTCAAAAGAAACAAGATCCTGGCAAGTTCTTAATACCTTGCACCATTGGCACCATGAGCTTTGAAAAAGCTCTATGTGATCTTGGGTCAGGGATAAACCTTATGCCACTCTCTGTAATGGAGAAGCTAGGGATCATTGAGGTGCAACCTGCCTTGTTCTCATTACAACTGGCAGATAAATCCATGAGAGAAGCTCATGGGATAGTAGAGGACGTGCTAGTAAAAGTTGAAAACTTTTACATCCCTGCTGATTTCCTAATCCTAGATACTAGGAAGGAAGATGATGAATGCATCATCCTAGGAAGACCTTTCCTAGCCACAGCAGAAGCTGTGATAGATGTCAACAGAGGAGAGTTAGGCCTTCAATTAAATGGAGAATACCTTGTGTTTCAAGCACATGGCCATCCCTCTGTGACAAAAGAGAGAAAGCATGAAGAGCTTCTCTCAGTTCAAGGTCAAGAAGAGCCCACACAGTCAGACTCTAAGTTTGGTGTTGTGAAGCCACAACCAAACTCTAAGTTTGGTGTTCAAACCCCATATCCAAACTCTAAGTTTGGTGTTGGGACTAGACAACATTGACCTGATTGCTCTGTGGCTCCATGAGAGCCACTGTCAAGCTATTGACATTAAAGAAGCGCTTGTTGGGAGGCAACCCAATTTTATTTATCTAATTTTATTTTATTTTGTTTCTTTGTTATTTTTATGTTTAATTAGGTACATGATCATGAGGAGTCACGAAAAAATCAAAAAAATTAAAAACAGAGTCAAAAACAGAAGAAAAATTTTTTCACCCTGGAGGACGCACGGGCCGGCGTTCAGCGCCCAGAAGATGCATCTGGCCAGCGTTCAGCGCCAGAACAGAGCATCTTCCTGGCGCTGAACGCCCAAAACAAGCAACATCCTGGCGTTTAACGCCAGGATGCGCACGCAGAGGACAATCTGGCGCTGAACGCCAGAAACAAGCTTGAAACTGGCGTTCAACGCCAGAATCAAGCATCACATGGGCGTTTAACGCCCAGAACATGCACCAATGGGCGTTTGAACGCCAGAATGGTGCATGAAGGCAATTTACACGCCTATAGGGTGAAGGAATGGTATTTCGTTTCACCTCAGGACCTGTGGACCCCACAGGATTCCCACCTCAGGATCTGTGGACCCCACAGGATCCCCACCTACCCAATTCTCACCTTTCCTCTTAATCCTATTTTGTGATTTGAATATCCATGTCACAATTCCCAATACCCTTCACCAATCACCTCAATTCCTCTTCCCAATTACCCCATGCACCATTCACATCAACCTCCTCTTCCCCATAAACCCCACCTACCTCCATTACATTCAAATTCAATTTCCCACCCATTCCCACCCAAAATGGCCGAAACCTAACCCTCCCCCCTCCCTATAAATACCTCTCCTTTCTTCTTTATTTTCACACAACACTACCCATTCTTCTCTCATATAGCCGAAACCACTTCTCTCCCTCTCTTCCACTTTCTCTTCTTCTTCTTCTTCTTCTTCTTCTACTCTTCTTTTCTTTTTGCTCGAGGACGAGCAAATTTTAAGTTTGGTGTGGTAAAAAGCCTAGCTTTTTATTTTTCATTCACCATCAATGGCACCCAAGACCGGAGTTTCCTCAAGAAAAGGAAAAGGGAAGGCAAAAGCTTCCACTTCCGAATCATGGGAAAAGGAGAGATTCATCTCCAAGAGCCACCAAGACCACTTCTATGATGTTGTGGCAAAGAAGAGGGTGATCCCTGAGGTCCCCTTCAAGCTCAAAAAGAATGAGTATCCGGAAATCCGACATGAGATCCAAAGAAGAGGGTGGGAAGTCATAACCAACCCCATGCAACAAGTCGGATTACTAATGGTTCAAGAGTTCTATGCTAATGCATGGATCACAAGGAACCATGATCAAAGTATGAACCCGAATCCTAAGAACTATCTCACAATGGTTCGGGGGAAATACTTAGATTTCAGTCCGAAAAATGTGAGGTTGGCGTTTCATCTACCTATGATGCAAGGTGATGAACGCCCCTACACAAGGAGGGTCAACTTCAATCAAAGGTTGGACCAAGTCCTAATGGACATTTGTGTGGAAGGCGCCCAATGGAGAGTAGACTCCAAAGGCAAACCGGTCCAACTAAGAAGACTGGACCTCAAGCCTGTAGCAAGAGGATGGTTGGAGTTCATCCAAAGATCCATCATCCCTACAAGCAACCGATCTGAAGTTACTGTGGATCGGGCAATCATGATTCATAGCATCATGATTGGAGAGGAAGTAGAGGTTCATGAAGTCATAGCCAATGAACTCTACAAAATAGCTGACAAGCCTTCATACATGGCACGGCTAGCCTTCCCCCACCTCATATGCCATTTATGCTACTCAGCTGGAGTTATCATAGATGGAGATGTCTCCATTGAAGAAGACAAGCCCATCACCAAGAAAAGGATGGAGCAAACAAGGGAAGTCCCTCACGGCCCCCAAGGAGAACATGAGGAAGTTCATCAACAAATGCCTCATGGAATGCACTTTCCTCCCAACAACTATTGGGAGCAACTCAGTACCTCCTTAGAAGACTTGAGCCAAAACGTGGAACAACTAAGGGTGGAACACCATGAACACACCCTCACTCTCCAAGAAATAAGAGAAGATCAAAGAGCTATGAGAGAGGAGCAACAAAGGCAAGGAAGGGACATAGAAGAGTTAAAGAACATCATTGGTCCTTCAAGAAGAAGACGCCACTAGAGGTGGATTCATTCCTTGTTCTTTACTTTCTTTCTGTTTTCGGTTTTTAAGTGTTATGTTTATCTATGTTTTTGTGTTTCTACTTCATGATCATTAGTGTGTAAACCATGCCTTAAAGCTATGAATAAAATCCATTAGTCTTTCACCTCTCTTAAAAGAAAAATGTTTTAATTCAAAAGAACAAGAAGTACATAATTTTCGAAATTATTAGTGAATTTAATTTAATTATATTGATGTGGTGGCAATAACTTTTGTTTTCTGAATGAATGCTTGAACAGTGCATATTTTTGATCTTGTTGTTTATGAGTGTTAAAATTGTTGGCTCTTGAAAGAATGATGAACAAAGAGAAATGTTATTGATGAACTGAAAAATTCATGAATTGATTCTTGAAGCAAGAAAAAGCAGTGAAAAAAAAAAAGTGGCGAAAAAAAAATAAAATAGAAAGAAAAAGCAAGCAGAAAAAGCCAATAGCCCTTAAAACCAAAAGGCAAGGGTAGCAAGGATCCAAGGCTTTGAGCATCAATGGATAGGAGGGCCCAAGGAAGTTAAATCCAGGCCTAAGCGGCTAAATCAAGCTGTCCCTAACCATGTGCTTGTGTCATGAAGGTCCAAGTGAACAGCTTGAGACTGAGTGGTTAAAGTCGTGATCCAAAGCAAAAGAGTGTGCTTAAGAGCTCTGGACACCACTAACTGGGGACTTTAGCAAAGCTGAGTCACAATCTGAAAAGGTTCACCCAGTTATGTGTCTGTGGCACTTGTGTATCCGGTGGTAATACTGGAAGACAAAGTGCTTAGGGCCACAGCCAAGACTCATAAGTAGCTGTGTTCAAGAATCAACATGCCTAACTAGGAAAGTCAATAACACTATCTGAAATTCTAAGTTCCTAGAGAAGCCAATCACTCTGAACTACAAAGGAAAAAGTGAGATGCCAAAACTGTTCAGAAGCAAAAAGCTACAAGTCCCGCTCATCTAATTAAATTAATATTCATTGATATTTTGGACTTTATAGTATATTCTCTTCTTTTTATCCTATTTGATTTTCAGTTGCTTGGGGACAAGCAACAATTTAAGTTTGGTGTTGTGATGAGCGGATAATTTATACGCTTTTTGGCATTGTTTTTATATAGTTTTTAGTAAGTTTAAGCTACTTTTAGGGATGTTTTCATTAGTTTTTATGCTAAATTCACATTTCTGGACTTTACTATGAGTTTGTGTGTTTTTCTGTGATTTCAGGTAAATTCTGACTGAAATTGAGGAATTTGAGCAAAACTCTGAAGAAGGCTAACAAAAGGACTGCTGATGCTGTTGGATTCTGACATCCCTGCACTCGAAATGGATTTTCTGGAGCTACAGAACTCCAATTGGCGCGCTCTCAACGGCGTTGGAAAGTAGACATCCAGGGCTTTCCAGCAATATATAATAGTCCATACTTTATTCGAAGAATGACGACGTAACTTGGCGTTGAACGCCAAGTACACGCTGCTGTCTGGAGTAAAACGCCAGAAAAACGTCATGATCCGGAGTTGAACGCCCAAAACACGTCATAACCTGGAGTTTGACGCCAAGAAATGCCTCTACTCGTGGATTGATCGAGCTCAGCCCAAGCATACACCAAGTGGGCCCCGGAAGTGGATTTATGCATCAATTACTTACTCATGTAAACCCTAGTAGCTAGTCTAGTATATATAGGACATTTATCTATTGTATTAGACATCTTTGATCTCATCTTTGATCTCAGTTTTTTTTATCCTTCATCTGAGGGATCATTGATCACGTTAGAGAGGGCTGGCCATTCGGCCATGCCTGAACTCTTTGCTTATGTATTTTCAACGGTGGAGTTTCTGCACACCATAGATTAAGGGTGTGGAGCTCTGCTGTACCTCAAGTATTAATGCAATTCTATCTTCTTTTATTCAAATCTCTCTTATTCTTATTCCAAGATATTCATTCGTACCCAAGAACATGATGAATGTTATGAGTCAGATTACCCTCATTATCATTCTCACTTATGAATGCGCGTGATTGACAACCATGTCCGTTCTACATGCAACAGAGCTTGAATGCGTATCTCTTAGATTCCCCAACAGAATCTTCGTGGTATAAGTTAGATAGTTGGCGGCATTCATCTGGATCCGGAAAGTCCAACCTTGTCTGTGGTGTCCGAGTAGGATCCTGGGAGTCCGGAAAGTCCAACCTTGTCCGTGGTGTTCCGAGTAGGATTCCGATCATGAGTGACCGTGACGTGCTTCAAACTTTAACCTGCTGGGCGTTGGTGACAGACGCAAAAGAGGGATTCTATTCCAGTAGGAGCGGGAACCAACCGGTGATTAGCCGTACTGTGACAGAGTGCGTTAGCATAGTTTTCACTGCGAGGATGGGATGTAGCCATCAGCCATGGGTGATGCCTCCAGACTGGTTAGCTGTGCGAGTGACAGCCGCACAGGTTATTTCCCCGTGAGGAATGAAAGTAGCCACAGTTGATGGTGAACCCCTATACAAAGCTTGCCATGGAAAGGAGTAAGAAGGATTGAGTAGAAGACGTAGGAGAGCAGGCGTCCGAGAGCTCTACAGCATCTCCATCCGCTTATCTGAAATTCCTACCAATGAATCTGCATAAGTGTTCTATCCTTTTATTATTTCTTCTTTTTATTATTAATTATTCGAAAACCCATAAACCATTTTTAATCTGCCTAACTGAGATTTGCAAGGTGACCATAGCTTGCTTTATACCAACAATCTCTGTGGATTCGACCCTTACTCACGTAAGGTTTATTACTTGGACGACCCAGTACACTTGCTGGTTAGTTGAACGAGATTGTGAAGGAAATAAACAATGCCCTCAGAGTATACATCCTTTATAAATAAAAGAACAAGTGATCACAATTTCGTCCACCAAGTTTTTGGCGCCGTTGCCGGGGATTGTTCGAGTATGGACAACTGACGGTTCATCTTGTTGCTCAGATTAGGTAATTTTCTTTCCAAAAATCTTTTTCAAAAATTTTTCTTTTATTTTTCGTTTCTCCAAAAATGTTTTTCGAAAAAAAAATCAATAAAAATACAAAAAAATTAGAAAATCATAAAAATCAAAATATTTTGTGTTTCTTGTTTGAGTCTTGTGTTAATTTTTAAGTTTGGTGTCAATTGCATGCTTTTAAAATTTTTCTTGCATTGTTTTCGAAAATCCATGCATTCATAGTGTTCTTCATGATCTTCAAGTTGTTCTTGACAAGTCCTCTTGTTTGATCTTGATGATTTCTTGTTTTGTGTCTTTTGTTGTTTTTCATGTGCATTTTTGCATTCATAATTTTCATGCATTAAAGATTTCTAAGTTTGGTGTCTTGCATGTTTTCTTTGCATCAAAAATTTTTCAAAATTATGTTCTTGATGTTCATCATGATCTTCATAGTGTTCTTGGTGTTCATCTTGACATTCATAGCATTCTTGCATGCATCTTGTGTCTTGATCCAAAATTTTCATGTTTTGGGTCATTTTTGTGTTTTTCATTCAATATTTAAAAATCAAAAATATCTTTTCCTTATTTTCCTCTAAAATTTCGAAATTTTGGGTTGACTTGGTCAAAAATTTTTAAAAATTAGTTGTTTCTTACAAGTCAAGTCAAAATTTCAATTTTAAAAATCTTATCTTTTCAAAATCTTTTTCAAAAATCATATCTTTTTCATTTTTTTAGCATTTTCGAAAATTTCAAAAATATTTTTCAAAATATTTTCAAAATCTTTTTCTTATCTTTTTATCAAATTTTCGAAAATTAGCTAACAATTAATGTGATTGGTTCAAAAATTTGAAGTTTGTTACTTTCTTGTTAAGAAAGGTTCAATCTTTAATTCTAGAATCTTATCTTGTAGTTTCTTGTTAGTTAAGTAATTTTTAAAATTAAATCTTTTTTTTTTCAAATATCTTTTTCAAATATATCTTTTTATCTTTTATCTTATCTTTTTCAAAATTTGATTTCAAAATATCTTATCTTTTCTTATCTTCTTATCTTTTTCAAATTTGATTTCAAATCTTTTTCAATCAACTAACTAACTCCTTGTTTGTTTCTTATCTTTTTCAAAACCACCTAACTACTTTTCCCTCTCTAATTTTCGAAAATTCTCCCCTCTTTTTCAAAAATTCTTTTTAATTGTTTTAAATTCTAATTTTAATCTCATCTCATCTTTAATTTTCGAAAATCACTAACCATTTTTTCAAAAATTATTTTCGAATTCTTCTCTCTCTTCTCTTATCTTCTTCTATTTAATTATTTAATTACTAACACTTCTCTTCACCTCTCTTCATCCGAATTCATCTTCATCCTTCTTCATTCTTCTACCTCTTTCTTCTTCTACTAACCTAAGGGAATCTCTATACTGTGACATAGAGGATTCCTTTTTCTTTTCTTGTTTTCTTCTCTTTCTTATGAGCAGGAACAAGGAAAAGGCACTCTTGTTGAAGTTGATCCAGAACCTGAAAGGACTCTGAAGAGAAAATTAAGAGAAGCTAAATTACAACAATCCAGAAGCAACCTTTCAGAAATTTTCGAACAAGAGAAGGAGATGGCCGAAAATAATAATAATAATAATGCAAGGAGAATGCTTGGTGACTTCACAAAGCCAACATCCAAATTTGATGGAAGAAGCATCTCCATTCCTGCCATTGGAGCCAATAACTTTGAGCTTAAGCCTCAACTAGTTGCTTTAATGCAACAAAACTGCAAGTTTTATGGACTTCCATCTGAAGATCCTTATCAGTTCTTAACTGAGTTCTTGCAGTCTGTGATACTGTAAAGACGAATGGAGTTAATCCTGAAGTCTACAGACTCATGCTTTTCCCTTTTGCTGTAAGAGACAGAGCTAGAATATGGTTGGATTCACAACCTAAGGATAGCCTGGACTCCTGGGATAAGCTGGTCACTGCCTTCTTGGATAAATTCTTTCCTCCTCAAAAGCTGAGCAAGCTGAGAGTGGATGTTCAAACCTTTAAACAAAAAGATGGTGAATCCCTCTATGAAGCTTGGGAAAGATACAAGCAGCTGACCAAGAGATGTCCATCTGACATGTTTTCAGAATGGACCCTATTAGATATATTCTATTATGGTCTCTCTGAATTTCGAAAATGTCACTGGACCATTCTGCAGGTGGATCTATTCACCTGAAGAAAACGCCTGAAGAGGCTCAAGAACTCATTGACATGGTTGCTAACAACCAGTTCATGTATACCTCTGAGAGGAATTCTGTGAATAATGGGGTCCCTCAGAAGAAAGGAGTTCTTGAAATTGATGCTCTGAATGCCATACTGGCTCAGAACAAAGTGTTGACTCAACAGGTCAACATGATCTCTCAAAATCTGAATGGATTGCAACATGCATCCAACAGTACTAGAGAGGTAGCTTCTGAAGAAGCTTATGATCCTGAGAACCCTGCCATGGCAGAGGTTAATTATCTGGGTGAACCTTATGGAAACACTATAACCCATCATGGAGAAATCATCCAAATTTCTCATGGAAGGATCAACAAAAACCTCAACAAGGCTTTAACAATGGTGGACGCAATAGGCTGAATAATAGTAAGCCATATCCATCATCTTCTCAGCAACAGACAGAGAACTCTGAACAAAATAATTCTAATTTAGCCAATATTGTCTCTGATCTGTCAAAAGCCACTTTCAGTTTCATGAATGAAACAAGATCCTCCATTAGAAATTTGGTGCACAAGTAGGCCAGCTGAGTAAGAAAGTTATTGAAACTCCTCCCAGTATTCTCCCAAGTAATACAGAAGAGAATCCAAAAGGAGAGTGCAAAGCCATTGACTTAGTCAACATGGCCGAATGCATCAAGGAGGAGGAGGACGAAAATCCCAGTGAGGAAGACCTCCTGGGACGTCCTCCAAGCAAGAAGGAGCTTCCTAATAAGGATCCTGAGGAATCTGAGGCTCAACAGAGACCTTAGAGATTCCATTAAATCTCCTTCTGCCATTCATGAGCTCTGACTATTATTCATCCTCTGAAGAGGATGAAGATGTGACTGGTGAGCAAATTGCTCAATATCTAGGAGCTATCATGAAACTGAATGCCAAGCTGTTTGGTAATGAGACTTTGGAAAGTAAACCTCCCTTGCTCATTAATGAATTAGAAACTTGGATTCAGGAAACTCTACCTCAAAAGAAACAAGATCCTGGCAAGTTCTTAATACCTTGCACCATTGGCACCATGAGCTTTGAAAAAGCTCTATGTGATCTTGGGTCAGGGATAAACCTTATGCCACTCTCTGTAATGGAGAAGCTAGGATCATTGAGGTGCAACCTGCCTTGTTCTCATTACAACTGGCAGATAAATCCATGAGAGAAGCTCATGGGATAGTAGAGGACGTGCTAGTAAAAGTTGAAAACTTTTACATCCCTGCTGATTTCCTAATCCTAGATACTAGGAAGGAAGATGATGAATGCATCATCCTAGGAAGACCTTTCCTAGCCAAGCAGAAGCTGTGATAGATGTCAACAGAGGAGAGTTAGTCCTTCAATTAAATGGAGAATACCTTGTGTTTCAAGCACATGGCCATCCCTCTGTGACAAAAGAGAGAAAGCATGAAGAGCTTCTCTCAGTTCAAGGTCAAGAAGAGCCCACATAGTCAGACTCTAAGTTTGGTGTTGTGAAGCCACAACCAAACTCTAAGTTTGGTGTTCAAACCCCATATCCAAACTCTAAGTTTGGTGTTGGGACTAGACAACATTGACTTGATTGCTCTGTGGCTCCATGAGAGCCACTGTCAAGCTATTGACATTAAAGAAGCGCTTGTTGGGAGGCAACCCAATTTTATTTATCTAATTTTATTTTATTTTGTTTCTTTGTTATTTTTATATTTAATTAGGTACATGATCATGAGGAGTCACGAAAAAATCAAAAAAATTAAAAACAGAGTCAAAAACAGAAGAAAAAAATTTTTCACCCTGGAGGACGCACGGGCCGGCGTTCAGCGCCCAGAAGATGCATCTGGCCAGCGTTCAGCGCCAGAACAGAGCATCTTCCTGGCGCTGAACGCCCAAAACAAGCAACATCCTGGCGTTTAACGCCAGGATGCGCACGCAGAGGACAATCTGGCGCTGAACGCCAGAAACAAGCTTGAAACTGGCGTTCAACGCCAGAATCAAGCATCACATGGGCGTTTAACGCCCAGAACATGCACCAATGGGCGTTTGAACGCCAGAATGGTGCATGAAGGCAATTTACACGCCTATAGGGTGAAGGAATGGTATTTCTTTTCACCTCAGGACCTGTGGACCCCACAGGATTCCCACCTCAGGATCTGTGGACCCCACAGGATCCCCACCTACCCAATTCTCACCTTTCTCTTAATCCTATTTTTGAATATCCATGTCACAATTCCCAATACCCTTCACCAATCACCTCAATTCCTCTTCCCAATTACCCCATGCACCATTCACATCAACCTCCTCTTCCCCATAAACCCCACCTACCTCCATTACATTCAAATTCAATTTCCCACCCATTCCCACCCAAAATGGCCGAAACCTAACCCTCCCCCCTCCCTATAAATACCTCTCCTTTCTTCTTTATTTTCACACAACACTACCCATTCTTCTCTCATATAGCCGAAACCACTTCTCTCCCTCTCTTCCACTTTCTCTTCTTCTTCTTCTTCTTCTACTCTTCTTTTCTTTTTGCTCGAGGACGAGCAAATTTTAAGTTTGGTGTGGTAAAAAGCCTAGCTTTTTATTTTTCATTCACCATCAATGGCACCCAAGACCGGAGTTTCCTCAAGAAAAGGAAAAGGGAAGGCAAAAGCTTCCACTTCCGAATCATGGGAAAAGGAGAGATTCATCTCCAAGAGCCACCAAGACCACTTCTATGATGTTGTGGCAAAGAAGAGGGTGATCCCTGAGGTCCCCTTCAAGCTCAAAAAGAATGAGTATCCGGAAATCCGACATGAGATCCAAAGAAGAGGGTGGGAAGTCATAACCAACCCCATGCAACAAGTCGGATTACTAATGGTTCAAGAGTTCTATGCTAATGCATGGATCACAAGGAACCATGATCAAAGTATGAACCCGAATCCTAAGAACTATCTCACAATGGTTCGGGGGAAATACTTAGATTTCAGTCCGGAAAATGTGAGGTTGGCGTTTCATCTACCTATGATGCAAGGTGATGAACGCCCCTACACAAGGAGGGTCAACTTCAATCAAAGGTTGGACCAAGTCCTAATGGACATTTGTGTGGAAGGCGCCCAATGGAGAGTAGACTCCAAAGGCAAACCGGTCCAACTAAGAAGACTGGACCTCAAGCCTGTAGCAAGAGGATGGTTGGAGTTCATCCAAAGATCCATCATCCCTACAAGCAACCGATCTGAAGTTACTGTGGATCGGGCAATCATGATTCATAGCATCATGATTGGAGAGGAAGTAGAGGTTCATGAAGTCATAGCCAATGAACTCTACAAAATAGCTGACAAGCCTTCATACATGGCACGGCTAGCCTTCCCCCACCTCATATGCCATTTATGCTACTCAGCTGGAGTTATCATAGATGGAGATGTCTCCATTGAAGAAGACAAGCCCATCACCAAGAAAAGGATGGAGCAAACAAGGGAAGTCCCTCACGGCCCCCAAGGAGAACATGAGGAAGTTCATCAACAAATGCCTCATGGAATGCACTTTCCTCCCAACAACTATTGGGAGCAACTCAGTACCTCCTTAGAAGACTTGAGCCAAAACGTGGAACAACTAAGGGTGGAACACCATGAACACACCCTCACTCTCCAGGAAATAAGAGAAGATCAAAGAGCTATGAGAGAGGAGCAACAAAGGCAAGGAAGGGACATAGAAGAGTTAAAGAACATCATTGGTCCTTCAAGAAGAAGACGCCACTAGAGGTGGATTCATTCCTTGTTCTTTACTTTCTTTCTGTTTTCGGTTTTTAAGTGTTATGTTTATCTATGTTTTTGTGTTTCTACTTCATGATCATTAGTGTGTAAACCATGCCTTAAAGCTATGAATAAAATCCATTAGTCTTTCACCTCTCTTAAAAGAAAAATGTTTTAATTCAAAAGAACAAGAAGTACATAATTTTCGAAATTATTAGTGAATTTAATTTAATTATATTGATGTGGTGGCAATAACTTTTGTTTTCTGAATGAATGCTTGAACAGTGCATATTTTTGATCTTGTTGTTTATGAGTGTTAAAATTGTTGGCTCTTGAAAGAATGATGAACAAAGAGAAATGTTATTGATGAACTGAAAAATTCATGAATTGATTCTTGAAGCAAGAAAAAGCAGTGAAAAAAAAAAGTGGCGAAAAAAAAAATAAAATAGAAAGAAAAAGCAAGCAGAAAAAGCCAATAGCCCTTAAAACCAAAAGGCAAGGGTAGCAAGGATCCAAGGCTTTGAGCATCAATGGATAGGAGGGCCCAAGGAAGTTAAATCCAGGCCTAAGCGGCTAAATCAAGCTGTCCCTAACCATGTGCTTGTGTCATGAAGGTCCAAGTGAAAAGCTTGAGACTGAGTGGTTAAAGTCGTGATCCAAAGCAAAAGAGTGTGCTTAAGAGCTCTGGACACCACTAACTGGGGACTTTAGCAAAGCTGAGTCACAATCTGAAAAGGTTCACCCAGTTATGTGTCTGTGGCACTTGTGTATCCGGTGGTAATACTGGAAGACAAAGTGCTTAGGGCCACAGCCAAGACTCATAAGTAGCTGTGTTCAAGAATCAACATGCCTAACTAGGAAAGTCAATAACACTATCTGAAATTCTAAGTTCCTAGAGAAGCCAATCACTCTGAACTACAAAGGAAAAAGTGAGATGCCAAAACTGTTCAGAAGCAAAAAGCTACAAGTCCCGCTCATCTAATTAAATTAATATTCATTGATATTTTGGACTTTATAGTATATTCTCTTCTTTTATCCTATTTGATTTTCAGTTGCTTGGGGACAAGCAACAATTTAAGTTTGGTGTTGTGATGAGCGGATAATTTATACGCTTTTTGGCATTGTTTTATATAGTTTTTAGTAAGTTTAAGCTACTTTTAGGGATGTTTTCATTGGTTTTTATGCTAAATTCACATTTCTGGACTTTACTATGAGTTTGTGTGTTTTTCTGTGATTTCAGGTAAATTCTGACTGAAATTGAGGATTTGAGCAAAACTCTGAAGAAGGCTAACAAAAGGACTGCTGATGCTGTTGGATTCTGACCTCCCTGCACTCGAAATGGATTTTCTGGAGCTACAGAACTCCAATTGGCGCGCTCTCAACGGCGTTGGAAAGTAGACATCCAGGGCTTTCCAGAAATATATAATAGTCCATACTTTATTCGAAGAATGACGACGTAACTTGGCGTTGAACGCCAAGTACACGCTGCTGTCTGGAGTAAAACGCCAGAAAAACGTCATGATCCGGAGTTGAACGCCCAAAACACGTCATAACCTGGAGTTTGACGCCAAGAAATGCCTCTACTCGTGGATTGATCGAGCTCAGCCCAAGCATACACCAAGTGGGCCCCGGAAGTGGATTTATGCATCAATTACTTACTCATGTAAACCCTAGTAGCTAGTCTAGTATATATAGGACATTTATCTATTGTATTAGACATCTTTGATCTCATCTTTGATCTCAGTTTTGTTTTATCCTTCATCTGAGGATCATTGATCACGTTAGAGAGGGCTGGCCATTCGGCCATGCCTGAACTCTTTGCTTATGTATTTTCAACGGTGGAGTTTCTGCACACCATAGATTAAGGGTGTGGAGCTCTGCTGTACCTCAAGTATTAATGCAATTCTATCTTCTTTTATTCAAATCTCTCTTATTCTTATTCCAAGATATTCATTCGTACCCAAGAACATGATGAATGTTATGAGTCAGATTACCCTCATTATCATTCTCACTTATGAATGCGCGTGATTGACAACCATGTCCGTTCTACATGCAACAGAGCTTGAATGCGTATCTCTTAGATTCCCCAACAGAATCTTCGTGGTATAAGTTAGATAGTTGGCGGCATTCATCTGGATCCGGAAAGTCCAACCTTGTCTGTGGTGTTCCGAGTAGGATCCTGGGAGTCCGGAAAGTCCAACCTTGTCCGTGGTGTTCCGAGTAGGATTCCGATCATGAGTGACCGTGACGTGCTTCAAACTTTAACCTGCTGGGCGTTGGTGACAGACGCAAAAGAGGGATTCTATTCCAGTAGGAGCGGGAACCAACCGGTGATTAGCCATACTGTGACAGAGTGCGTTAGCATAGTTTTCACTGCGAGGATGGGATGTAGCCATCAGCCATGGGTGATGCCTCCAGACTGGTTAGCTGTGCGAGTGACAGCCGCACAGGTTATTTCCCCGTGAGGAATGAAAGTAGCCACAGTTGATGGTGAACCCCTATACAAAGCTTGCCATGGAAAGGAGTAAGAAGGATTGAGTAGAAGAAGTAGGAGAGCAGGCGTCCGAGAGCTCTACAGCATCTCCATCCGCTTATCTGAAATTCCTACCAATGAATCTGCATAAGTGTTCTATCCTTTTTATTATTTCTTCTTTTTATTATTAATTATTCGAAAACCCATAAACCATTTTTAATCTGCCTAACTGAGATTTGCAAGGTGACCATAGCTTGCTTCATACCAACAATCTCTGTGGATTCGACCCTTACTCACGTAAGGTTTATTACTTGGACGACCCAGTACACTTGCTGGTTAGTTGAACGAGATTGTGAAGGAAATAAACAATGCCCTCAGAGTATACATCCTTTATAAATAAAAGAACAAGTGATCACAATTTCGTCCACCAGGGACTCTAGCAAAGCTGAGTCACAATCTGAAAAGGTTCACCCAATTATGTGTCTGTGGCATGTATGTATCCGGTGGTAATACTGGAAGACAGAGTGCTTGGGCCACAGCAGACTCAATAAAGTGTTCAAATACGATCATCTTTTACTAAGAGAATCATTAACACTATCTGGATTCTAAGTTCTAAGAAGCCAATCATTCTGATTTCAAAGGATAGAGTGAGATGCAAGACTGTTCAGAGGCAAAAGCTAAAGCCCCGCTCATCTAATTAATACTGATTTATAGATTTTTTGGAATTCATTGCATATTCTCTTCTTTTTATCTTATTTGATTTTCAGTGCTTGAGGACAAGCAACAATTTAAGTTGGTTTGTGATGAGCGATATTTGTATGCTTTTGACATGTTTTTAGTAGTTTTTAGTATGATCTAGTTAGTTTTTAGTATATTTTTATTAGTTTTTAGTTAAAATTCACTTTTTCTGGATTTACTATGAGTTTGTGTGTTTTTCTGTGATTTCAAAGGTATTTCTCAGAGGACCTGGCAAGATCTGATTCACCGAGGACACGAGTCTATCAACTGACCAGATGTTGGACTCTGACCTCCCTGCATTCGAAGTGGAATTTTTGAGCTACAGAAGCCCAATTTGCGCGCTTCAACGGCGTTGGCAAATAGACATCTGGGCTTTCAGAAATTATGATAGCGATACTTGCCCAATGATTTGATGGCCTAAACCGGCGTTTCAAAGTCCACCTCAGATTTCCAGCTTAAACGGGGACTGGCAAATGATTAACGCCCAAACTCATAAAAGTGGCGTTTAACTCCAGGAATGATCTCTGACCAAAGATGCTTCTTGCTCACGAGCACCATTCCTAGTGGCCTGGAAGTGACTTGTTTATGTCATTACTGATCTGTGTCACCTGATAGTTTCAAGTGGACCTTGACTGTTCACTTGAACTAGCTTTGATCTTGGACCTTTTTCTAGATCTTTGATCACTTTGAGCTGCTCACGGCCATGCAACCTTACTAATGTATTCAACGGTGGACTCTACACACCATAGATTAAGGTGGACTCTGCTGTAACTCGAGTTTATGCTTACTAGTTCTTCCTATTCAATTCTCTTGTTCTTGTTCTAAGATATCACTTTGTTCTTCAACCATGCTGCTCAATGCTATGATTCCGTGAATCATCATCTTCTCACCATGACAAGGTGACTGACAAGCACTTTGTTCTTCGAATCAAGCTCTATGATTCTTGGATTCTGATTGACGATTCATGGATGTGAAGATTGTCTGACAAACACCAGCCTTCCTGAGTAGAAGCTTGGTGGTTAGTGACGGCATCTAACCTGTTGATGGTGGATTCTGAGTAGGATTCAAGTTGAATGCTTGACGTGTCAATACTCTGAAGCGTGCGTTATGACATTGACCGCAAAAGAATCAATGGATTTATGCCTGACTTGAGAACCGACAGATGATTCTGCTATGCTGTACAGAGAATCAATCGTTCACTGAGAGGTATGGAGGTACCATTGACAACGGTGAAACCTACAAGCTTGCCATGGAAGGTAAGAATTGGATGAAGCAGTAGGAAAGCAGAGAGACAAGAGCATCTTCATGCGCTATCTGAAGTTTAATGAATTACTAAGTATTTATTTTACCTTTGTGTTATTTTCGTTATCACCATTACCATTTGAGTTTGCTGATTCTTAGTTATCTTTGTATTAGTAAGTTTACAAGATGCCATTAGCTGTCTACTCAATTGGAGATCACACTTACGCAGTGTTTGATGGCATTGACTTGGTTAGCATAGTGTTGTGTTACCTTTGGTTGATAATTATCATTGAGAGAATACTAGTTTTTTGATTATGACTTGGGAAAGCTATTGACTTTCTCCATTAAGTATATCAATACAAATTCTCTAATATAACTAAAGATCTTCCTTTTGAGCAATGATTAACTTGTAATTAATTGAACTTCATAAATAGAGCTAGTTTTACTTGGATGAAATTAGTGACTTCTATCAAATCATATCTATTCTGCTAATGTGCTTCTAATTAGACTTGTTAATCTATGTGCAATGCTCACATAATGTAATCCACTGCACAGAATTAGTGTTTAGTGATAGTACCCATGAAGTCATACCATATATCAATTCTTTAAAGATATGGTAACCATAACTTCAATGACATAGACAAACACTTCAATCTTATAGAGAGTAGGCAGTAAACACTTGAGAATCTTTGGTGTTCGCTACTCCAAATGTCTCCATTACTGTGTATGGCAGTGCCAAAGGATTTTCTGTGTCTTCTTTACAACATCTTAGGATTCTTCTGTTGCACATTCTTAGGAATTAGGATAGTCCGTCTGCCACATCTCTTGGAGAGATTGTTCATAAGGTAGTACTTTGCATCCGTGATCAATTTCTTTGTTTGCTGCCTACTGTACTCTTTGGGTATGAATCTCACTGCCTTGTAGTTGTAATATCTGCAAACCATGGCACTTCCTGGATGGCAAAGAGTTGCTCATCCGGAAAGGTTTTAGAGATCTCAGTAAGAGGGAGGGACGTCCCTTCTACTGGTTCTGTTCAGGACAGGTGATCTGCTACTTGGTTCTCTGTCCCTTTTCTGTCTCTTATTTCTATATCAAACTCTTGCAGAAGCAACACCCATCTGATGAGTTTGGGTTTTGAATCCTGCTTTGTGAGTAGATATTTAAGAGCAGCATGGTCAGTGTACATAATCACTTTTGATCCTACTAAACAGGATCTAAACTTGTCAATGGCATAAACCACTGCAAGTAATTCTTTTTCTGTGGTTGTGTAGTTCTTCTGTGCGTCATTTAAAACACAGCTAGCATAATAAATGACATGCAGAAGCTTGTCATGCCTTTGTCCCAACACTGCACCAATAGCATGATCACTGGCATCACACATCAATTCAAATGGTAATGTCCAGTCTGGTGCAGAGATGACTGGTGCTGTGACCAGCTTAGCTTTTAGGGTCTCAAACGCCTGCAGACACTCCTTATGAAAGATAAATGGCATGTCAGCAGCTAGTAGATTACTCAGAGGTTTGGCAATTTTTGAAAAATCTTTTATAAACCTCCTATAGAATCCTGCATGCCCCAGAAAGCTTCTGATTGCCTTAACATTGGCAGGTGGTGGTAATTTTTCAATTACCTCTACCTTAGCTTGATCCACCTCTATACCCTTGTTCGAAATTTTGTGCCCAAGGACAATTCCTTCAGTCACCATAAAGTGACATTTTTCCCAGTTTAAAACCAGGTTGGTCTCTTGGCACCTCTTTAGAACAAGTGCTAGATGGTCAAGACAGGAGCTGAATGAGTCTCCAAATACTGAAAAGTCATCCATGAAGACTTCCAGAAATTTTTCCACCATATCAGAGAAAATAGAGAGCATGCATCTTTGAAAGGTTGCAGGTGCATTGCATAGACCAAATGACATCCTTCTGTATTGGTGCACGAAATTGTGATCAATACTTTTCATAAATCAAATAATCCCCGTAATGAATCCAAAAACTTGGTGTTCAATACCATGGCATAAACACAACTTCGCACAACTAACCAGCAAGTGTACTGGGTCGTCCAAGTAATAAACCTTACGCGAGTAAGGGTCGATCCCACAGAGATTGTTGGTATGAAGCAAGCTATGGTCACCTTGTAAATCTTAGTCAGGCAAACTCAAATGGGTATAGTGGTAAACGCATAAAACATAAAGATAAAGATAGAGATACTTATGTAATTCATTGGTAGGAATTTCAGATAAGCGTATGAAGATGCCTTCCTTCCGTCTCTCTGCTTTCCTACTGTCTTCATCCAATCCTTCTTCCTCCTTTCCATGGCAAGCTCAAGCAAGGGTTTCACCGTTGTCAGTGGCTACCTCCCATCCTCTCAGTGGAAATGTTCAACGCACCCTGTCACGGCACGGCTATCCATCTGTCGGTTCTCGATCAGGCCGGAATAGAATCCAGTGATTCTTTTGCGTCTGTCACTAACGCCCCGCCCTCAGGAGTTTGAAGCACGTCACAGTCATTCAATCATTGAATCCTACTCAGAATACCACAGACAAGGTTAGACCTTCCGGATTCTCTTGAATGCCGCCATCAGTTCTAGCCTATACCACGAAGACTCTGATCTCACGGAATGGCTGGCTCGTTTGTCAGGCGAGCACTCGGTTGTCAGGCGATCAACCATGCATCGTGTATCAGGAATCCAAGAGATATTCACCCAATCGAAGGTAGAACGGAGGTGGTTGTCAGTCACACGTTCATAGGTGAGAATGATGATGAGTGTCACGGATCATCACATTCATCAAGTTGAAGAACAAATGATATCTTAGAACAAGAACAAGCGGAATTGAATAGAAGAACAATAGTAATTGCATTAATACTCGAGGTACAGCAGAACTCCACACCTTAATCTATGGTGTGTAGAAACTCCACCATTGAAAATACATAAGAACAAGGTCTAGGCATGGCCGAATGGCCAGCCTCTCAATGATCTAAGATAGCATCAAAACAAAGATAACTAC